>NC_086215.1:10122500-10400000 GCF_035770615.1 Melospiza melodia melodia | reverse complement strand
AACCTCAAAAGCTGCGACACATGAAATAAATGGGTTTTTTTTCCCCTCCAACATTTTCAACTGAATGCTGCAATTTTTTTAAAGGATGCAAAATACCACGGTGATAATTAAAAAGTGTAACTTCAGAGTGTTAAAAAGTGGATTGAAACCTTTGCATGCAGTTAGTTCACAAGAGGAACAGCTCTGGAAAACAACAGCAAAAAATCTCTAGCTCACTTCACTCTCTGGACACTGAAGTATAAACAAACAGCAACAAAAGGAGAGAAAACCATAAGCCAAACTCGTTTTCTCAACCTAAGAGCATCCTTAAAAACAAAAAAAAAAAAAACCCAAACCAAGCATCATTTAACCAGCTGGTTTAAAGAGCAGCACTTTAAAAGGATATAAGAAACAAGCTCATTAAGCTGGAAGACATTTTCCATTCCAAAATTACTCCTAAAAATAACTGTGCTCTTGAACTCTGCCCCTTTACTAGGCTGTGGCCACTCGCCTGCTTTCACATTCACTTGGACAGTGGGCTGGAAACCTGAATTCCTGATTTCTCCTTAGATTCCTGGTGCTGCAGAGGGATGGTCCAGGAGCTGGGATGGCCCAAACTCCAGGGAATCAGGCACATGTGGGAATCTCCAGTCCCTCTGGAGTGACTGAGCATCTCCCTGGAGACATGGGAAGGTCTCCAGGCAGTGGAGATGCTGCAAGTCCAACCTTCCCCAGGCTGAACCCCTCAGCTTGGCAATGGAGAGGGGGAAAACCAACCCACAAACACAGGAAGGGACAGAATTAACTCAGGCTGTGAAGAGCAGGCGTGCAGCTGGACAGATGTCCTGCACGCTCCGAGCCTGGCTCTGGCTCTCAGCACAGCAGCTGCACCTGCACCTGGATTTAGGAACAACCTTGGGGTCAGCCAGGCAGCCTGAGCTGCAGGTGCTGCAGGGGAACAGCTCTCTGCCCTCCAGACGGGCTCTGACATGCGCCAACACCATTTCACCCACCCGGCACCAAAGCCCAGCCTGCAGCTGGCACGTGGGACCCAGCGGGTCCTGGCTCTCCCCAGGAGCCCCTCACATCCAGGGAAGGCTCTGGGATCCCTGCTCCCATCCTGGCATCCCCAGGAGCTCCTCATGTCCCAGGGAAGGCTCTGGGATCCTCGATCCCATCCTGGCAGCCCAGCAGGTCCTGGCTCTCCCCTGGAGCCCCTCACATCCAGGGAAGGCTCTGTGATCCCTTCTTCCATCCTGGCATCTCCAGGAGCCCCTCATGTTCCAGAAAAGGCTCTCAGATCCCTGCTCCCATCCTGGCATCCCCAGGAGCTCCTCATGTCCCAGGGAAGGCTCTGGGATCCTTGATCCCATCCTGGCAGCCCAGCAGGTCCTGGCTCTCCCCCGGAGCCCCTCACATCCAGAAAAGGCTCTGGGACCCCTGCTCCCATCCTGGGCAGCCCAGCAGGTCCAGCCCAGCAGGTCCTGGCTCTCCCCCGGAGCCCCTCACATCCAGAAAAGGCTCTGGGATCCCTGCTCCCATCCTGGGCAGCCCAGCAGGTCCTGGCTCTCCCCTGGAGCCCCTCACATGCAGGGAAGGCTCTGGGAGCCGTTTCCCAGCCCTGCTCCCTGTGAGGCAGCCACGGGAGCATGGGAAAGGCTCCTCACTGGTATTTCCTGCTCCCTGTGTGATCCCAGAGGCGCTGCCAGCTCTCCTCAGCCGGGACAGCCCCAAGCTCACCACGCCCCTGCTGACCCCGTCACCTCCCTGTCACCCCCTGACACACAGCACCCCCATCCCAAACCCCGCACTGCTCACTCCCAGCTCCTCACAAGAGCTCTGCCTCCCTCATTCCGAGGCAATTCCCAATTTTCCCCTTTTGAAGCCAAGGCTGCTGGTGCACAGACACCTCAGAGCCTGATGAGGAACAGATTGAGCAGGGAGAGTTCAGCTCCTGGGTGCAAACAGCCACCCCCACAATAACAACCCCTGCATTAGTCAAGATCCCTGATGGTAATCTTAATTTTGTTGACTATCCTGTATTTAGTGGGAGACAGAGTACAAAAAACCAAAGCATTCCACAGCTGGCAGAAATTCATAGGGGAAAAAAATGTTCCCAGCTGCTTATTTATTATGGCTGCAGCATCTCAGAGAGCATGGGGCTCACTCACTGTGAATGTTGGGATCTCTCTGACGTGTTCCTAGCAGGGAACAGCCAGAAGGGATGCACACAGCAGGAGGAATCCCCTGCCCCTGCAGGCTTTCCCCTCTTTGAGCCAAGGTTTGTAGCCCTGAAGGATCCCTGTCCCCCTGCTGCTGCTTCTGATGGGCACAAGCTCCATCCCTCCATGTTCACCTCAGACCCCTCAGCTGCTGGGATCAAACCCTTCCAAACCTTGATTCTGCCTTCTCTAATCCAAATTCTCACTCAATAACCCCTTTTCTCTTACCCTCTTTCAATGGAGTACAGCCTTGGCTCTCACTCCTCCTCCCAGCATCACTCCCCAGCCCAGCCCTGCCTCTCACACAGCTCCAGCACTGATTTTAGAGGCTTTCACTGTGCTTGCACCGACTCCCAGCACCTCTGGGCTACAGGAGGGAGACTCCTCAGCAGGAATCTGCTGTGCCTTTACACAGCTGTAAATTAGCTCTCCAGAACAAGATGTTTTTTAGGGAAATGAGGCCCATAACCCAGGCTCTGTTATTTAAAAGATACAAGAGTTTATGGTAGAGAATAAAACGCCAGCTATGATGTGAATACTTAAGCAATGCAGGATTTAGCCCAAAACTCTTCCTCAAAATAGAGGTGGGAGCAGGATTGGTGTGAGGCCAATTCCAGTCAGCTGGGATGAGTGTAGTGGGAACAGACCTTTATTTGACAAACCAGGTGGTTTTCACATGTGAAACTCCAGAGCTGCTCAAAACCAGAGCTCAGCAAGACCCAACTTCTGACTTTCAGCTTTAGGACAACTGAGACATTTCTGTGAGACACTGAATTTTCACATTTATAACAAGAGACAGGGGAGTTATTCCAGCTTTCCCTACATGGGGATTATGCCTAAATCATCAAATGATGACTGTCAAATCACCAGTTCCTGCCCGTCCCTCACCAGATCCATCAGCACTGCCTGAGCGCACTCCTGGAGTTACCACGACCCCATCTGTCACACTTTTAAATAATTGTCTGATCATTATGAATTCATTTGCTATTCATTGTGATAATGTTAATCAAGATGAATTAATAGAGTCCTCACACTGTACGTGCTCCCTGGGGACTTCCACCACCATTTAGAAATTAATTAATGGACCTGTAATTTTTAGCGGTGCTGCCCATGCAATCACCACTAAGGGCAGGCAGGGAGCAGGTACCTGCTCACAGGGTGGCAGAGTTCCAGCATTCCTGCTGCTCCTCCCAGCCCTACACACCTTGTCCTGGGGGGCTGAGGGGTAACTGGGTCAGTGGATGCAGTGCCAGGGGAAGGGGATGCTCTGCATTTCTCTTGTTGAACACACAGGAGAATTCTTGGCTGCTTTTTGGTCATCTGAGCCTCCCATGGTTCAGGTTTTGGATCAGATTTTCCTCATCCCATTGCACATCTCCCATGGGATCCAGTACTGCCCAGGGCAGTGCCAGCCCCCATTCCTGCCCTGAATGCCTCAATCTTTGCATTCCACGGCCTGCTGGGGCAGGAACGTTTGTTCTGAGCACTGAAGGGTTAAGCTCAGCAGGGCCAAGGAGGTCCCCTGGGTGCCCTGGCAATCCCCCCACACCTCCAGCACAGACAGCTGTGACACTTGGTGATTTTGGTCCTCGGGTAACCCCATAAACTGAGCGTGGCAGGGTTTGCCCAACACTCAGAGCAGCTCCAGCACTGCCCCGTTTATTGCACACTCCAGACAGCCCTAAGTGCTCTTCAAAGGCTCCCAGGCTGGAGCTGTGGGCCAGGGCCAGAGCAGGGCTGCCTTTATCAGCCTGTCAGGGAGGCAAGTGTGGCTCTGAAGATGTAAGGGTTGAGAAAGCAGCCCAGAACTGGGGTCACTCTCACGTCCTGTCTGCTAAAAGTCTGCTCTGCCAGCTAGATTAGAACAGACACAGTCAGCATTTCAAAAGATCATTTAAAAGAGGCACTGCCGGGGAAATTTAGATCCTAAATTTAAATTCCACTAAGGAAGAGCTATCTTAAAGAGACCAAACTGCTTTCCTCTTCCCAATGAGACAAAAAATGCAGCACTGGAGCAGGTGCTGAGGCACTGGCACAGGATACCCAGGGAAACTCATCCCTGGAAGTGACCAAGGCCAGGCTGGAGTTGAAGGTGTCCCTAGAACATCCCTCTGGCTGTCCAGGATGGCCAGGACCCCTGCCAGGGGGCTCAGAAGCCCTGGCACAGACCCCAAAACACCAGTGGGTTTGATTATGACCCGTGGAGCAAATTACCAACCTTAGATGAGGATCAGCAAGCCACAACAGTTTAAGTAGAATAATAGTGAAGTTATCACGGGGTGGAAAAGTAGATTTTGGGGGTTTTGGTATGGGGGTTCAGGGGGCAAGATGGAGGGAACTGGGTGTGTGCAGCCTTTGTCCTTCTTCTCCTTGGCCTCCATCTCCTGCTGTGATGGTGGCACTTTTAGATTGGTTTAGAGTAGAAGCTCACTGTCTAACATAGGTGATATTGGAAAGTAATTGTAAACACTGTACACGTAGTTTTTAGTATAAAGACATAACAGTGCCCTAGGGGCAGGCAGAGTGCCTGGAACTGTCCTGCTGGATGGACCTCGGCAGCACAGGAGAAAATTTTTTATAGATAAGACGCAATAAACAACCTTGAGACCGAGAAATGAAGAGCCCTGACTCCTTCTTCAAGCGCTGGGCTGGGAAAAGAGACTTTCTAACTTTTCTCAGGGTCACTCTGACAAGATAAAGATCCCAACACCCACCCATCACCTACACACTGCTCTGGCACTCACAGGGAACGGAGGCTCTGCAAGAAGAGGCTCTGGTGGCCACGAGACGCTGTGGCTGAGGCGCAAAACCAAACCGCAAACGAGATTTTTATCACCAGCGCAACAACACCCCTCGGCAAGGCTGCCACCACCTCTTGGTGCCCTCTAAACCCCCTGGGCAGGCTGGCCTTACCTTCTCTCTTCATGCCCATGGCCAGACACTTCTGGTAGCGGCAGTACTGGCAGCGGTTGCGCTGGCGCTTGTCGATCAGGCAGTCCTTGTTGTCCCGGCACGTGTAGGTCAGGTCCTTCCGCACCGTGCGCTTGAAGAAGCCTTTGCAGCCCTCACAGCTGTAAACCCCGTAATGTTTACCTGGGGGAGGGAGAAAAATCAAGTTTAGAGGTGGTCCCAGATCCTTTCTTTGCCAGCAGATCTTCCCAGGGACTCTCCCAGCTGGGTTTTGGGGGGAGCAGAGGTTTCTCGGAGGTGGAAAGTGGTGGTTTGGCTTCCACAGAATCAGGATGCCATCCATGGGTCACATCCTGCCTTCCACCCATGGAAAGGCCATTTCTGGGCCATACAGCAGGGTTGGGGCAGTGCAGAACATTTGTTTTGATCATTATGAATGTTCTGATCACTATGAAATCATTGTGATAATGTTAATCAAGATGAATTAACAGAGTCCTCACACTGTATGTGCTCCCTGGGGAGTTCCACCACCATTCAGAAATTAATTAATGGACCTGTCCAGGGGTGTCCCCCTGTACCTCTGTGAGCTCTCTGAGCCCCCCACAGCAGACACACAACCCAGCCTGCCCTGTACCACGTTCCCACCCTCCACTTCCAGCCTGGATTCCAGGAGGAGTCCCCAGGGGCTCACAAACCAGGCAACCAGAGCTCTCCTGGAGCAGGGAGCTTTTAGAAAAGCAGGAGAATAAAGGGAATTAGCCCAGTGGAGGAATTCCTTGTCAAGAGCACCTTTTCATGTGGCACTGAGTGACAGCACCAGTGAGGATCAAAGGATGGGGAGAGGGAGGGCACCCCCTGATGTTTGCCAGTAGGGTGAGGATGGGACCCCACTGCTGAACAGGGCCCTGGGGTCTCCTGGCTTGGCTCTTTATCCCCTGCTAGGAGGCACAGGCAGGTGCTGTCCCTTTGAGAGAGCACTCAAAGGTGCTGCCAGGAGCCTGGGAGCCAATGCCACCCCTCTGCCACACCCCAGCCCCCTGCCCTGAGCCCCTGCCAGCCTCACCCGAAGATCTGTCCCCGCAGATGGCACATATGTGCTTGGTGAAGGAGGCCATCGTTCCTGAGGGGTGTGCTGGCACTTTGAGGACTCCATTGAGCCCCAGGGGTGGCTTGATGTCTTCTGTGCTGGTGACGGAGTTCATGGGCGAGTTGAGCTGTGGAGGGACAAGCACAGGGCTCAGCTGGCACTGGGGACATGGGGACATGGGGCTGTGTCACTCACACACAGGACAGGACACAATTCCAGTGGGCACCAGCACTGCTGAACCAAGAGGATTTGGGCACACAAAGGCACAAGAGCTGGGGTGGCTCTGAGCTGGCAGCAGGGTGGCACAAGGGGCAGGACACGGCCAGCCTCCCAAGCACTGTGCAGGGCTGACCCTGCCCATGCAAGGAGGATGTTTTCCCATGATTTAATTGGGAAGCAAGCTCCTCCTGCACTGCCCCAGCACAGCCCCCAGAGCCAGGGCTCAGCAGCCACCCCAAGTTCACACCAGCAAGGGGCACAGGCAGGAAGATCTGCAGTGGTGGCTGGTGGGACAGTTGCTGGCTGGGAGAGAGCCCTTGCAGGGATGATGAAGGCCAGGACACTCTTGTTTAGCTCTGCAGTTTATGGATATCCCTTCAGCATTATCTCTCCAAAGGAAAGCTCCATGGCTCCAAATAAACACATCCCAGCTGCAACAGGGCCTGGATTCCAGAGCTGGAGTGGGTGGGACATGTCCCTGCAACTCCCAAATGTCTGTGCTTCCTTCCCCCGGGCCCCAGCAAGCAGAGAACTGGGTGGAACTGGCACCACGGCACTGCTGTGGAGTGAAGGGTTCCTGGGCTGAATCCCCACTGGGCTGTTACACACATGTGTGCAAAGAGAAACTGAGGCACAGAGCTGTAGGACTGACCCATCTCAGTGAGGGGACAAGCTCACCCCATCCAGGAGGGCCTGGGGGTGATGAGGACCTGGACTTGGTCAGCTCTGGAGCACAGCAGAGCTGGCTGGGATCACTGGGGGTGTCCCCAAGGGAATCAGCCTGTCCCAGAGCCACCATCCAGCCACCCTCCAAGCCCAGGATGGATTCACAGGCCTGTGCCTCAGTTTGTTGCCTTTCTCTACTCGAACACAGATCCCCAGCAACTGCACTTGTCACAAATTAATTCAGGGAAGTCCCAGGGCTTGTGATCTGTCAATTAGAGCAGCACAGCCTCTCCTCTGGCTTTCAAGTCTCCAGGTTGGTGGGGAATATTTGGCAGGCAGACGACTGGCAGGCACACAGCAGAGCCAGGTAAACCCACCCTGGAGCGATGGGATGGATGTGCCTCCCTCTGCCACCCTGCCTGTGCCAGCTGATGGATCAAAGGCAGCTGGGAGCTGGTGCCACCCAGGGACACACTGCTGGCTTCAGCTGCTGTCTGACAGAGCAGAGAGGGGAGGGAGGAGCAGGTCCCAGGCAGGAGCATCTCTTTTTGAGCGCCACACGACCTCTGTGCTCCCCTGGCAGCAAGGGTGGCCAGGCCAGGGTGAGCTGCCCCAGGAGTTCCTCCCAGAGCCCTCTCTGGGATGTGGAGCCAGTTCCCAGTGCAGCTGGTGGTGATGGTTTGTGGCACACTGCATCCCTGGCTGTGGGAGCCAGCCCAGAGCCCATGGCTGCCTGATGAAGATAAAACCTTCCACCATCACCTCCCCCAGCCCCAGCAGCCCACAGAGCCCACCTGGGCAGCCCCCCAAAACCACTGGGGCAGAGCAAGCCCCACCAGGAGGGTGGGGGTCCCACCAGCCTCCTCAGCCCTGTGAATCAGCTGCTCAGAGCTGAGTCAGCCCCGGGCTGGGGAGGGGACAGTCACCAGTTCCTCTCCCAGCGCTGGCTCCAAAGCTCAGCAGAGCCAGCCCGGGGTTCCCACAGCGCCCTGGCGCCTGCCCTGGGAGCACGTGCAGGACAGAGCAGGGGACAGCAGCCCCTGGCCCTGGCACAGCACTGCTGCTCTGGGACAGCACGGCTCCAGCTCAGCAACGAGCCCAGACAGGGCAGGAACCAGAGCTCTGCTTCCCCAGTGACACCAGCACTTCTGGGCTCCTTCCTTCCCTCTCCACTCATCGCACCCAGCACCCAATCCTGGCTCTGCTGGCAAGCAGACCTTTATTCCTCCTCCTCCTCCCATCCCAAAAACCACCCCAGCCCTTCCCCAGTCCCCCAGGCACCCTTACAACGAGCATTGTGCACAGGCAGACGATCTAATCCCACGTCTGATCTCTCCCCACTGGCCCCGGGCATCCCAAGCTGCTGCCAGCGCTGCCTGGGGTGGCTGCTCCACACAGCCCTGCATGGAAAATCCTCCCTTGCAGCTCCTGCTGAAAAGCCTGCACTGCTTTCCCCGTTTTCCCATCATTTTCAGGCAAGAGGGTTGAAGCAGTATGTAAATCCCAGAGCTGCAGGGTCGAGCCCTCCCAGTCTGGCCCTCATTCCTGGGCCAGCTCAGCACCAGCATGCCTGCCATGGATGCTGGGATCCCGTGGCAGGATCACTGGTTTTGGGGCTGTGTTTGCAAACCCTGCAAGATCCTGGGATCTTTGGGGCTGTGTTTGCAAACCCTGCAAGATCCTGGGATCTTGGAAACCCTGGAAGATCCTGGGATCTTGCAGGGTTTGCAAACTCCCAGTGCTGGAGGGAGAGCACTGGGAGCACCCAAGGGTTGCAGGGTCCTCCCCTCTGCAGAGCCAGAAGGGGTGGGGTGAGCCCCCCGTTTTCTGGGAGCCTGGCAGCTCCTTCCCACCCCGGCGGGGCTGGGATGGAGGGGACCCACCCTGGGGACCTCGCACACGCTGTGCCCTTCTGCTCTGCTGCCTCTCCAGAGGCGACGAGGCGTGGCCTGATGGCAAGTGGCATCTGCCATCTGATGCAAAGCACCTTCCATCAGTGCCATCCCTGCCCGGCCACGGGGGCCACACGCCTCATTACCCCTGCGCCGGGCCAGGGGGGCTGCGCTGCCCCCCCGAGCATCGGCCTCGCTGCTGCCCCCTCCTCCTCCTCCTCCTCCTCCTTCCCCCTGCACTCTGCCGGCCCAGGTAGGCGCCTCTGCCCGCTGCAGGGACAGGGACAGGGACCTAATGTGGCCAGACAGGGAACAGATGGCAGGAGCCATTAGGCTGAGAACCTCCCAAGTGTCACCTTGAGGAAAAACACTTCAGACAAGTCCCTGAACAAAGGATGGGTGTTCCAAGGGATGGAGGCAAGGGCTGGAGCCATCAAGAGCTGGAGCCACAAGGATCGGAGCCATCAAGAGCTGGAGACACCTGGGCTGGAGCCATGAAGGGCTGGTGCTACCAGGGTTGGTGTCACCAGGCCTGAGCCACCAGGGATAGAGCCATGAAGGGCTGGAGCCACCAGGATTGGAGTCAACAAGGGTTGGAGCCACAAGGACTGGAGCCACCAGAGCTGGAGCCATCAGGGCTGTAGCCATCAAGGCTGAGCCACCAGGGTTGGAGCCATGAAGGGCTGGTGCTACCAGGGTTGGAGTCAATAAGGGTTGGAGCCACCAAGGCTGGGGCCATCAGGGTTGGAGACACCAAGAGCTAGAACTACAAGGACTGGAGCCACCAGGGCTGGAGTCAACAAGGGTTGGAGCCACCAGGGCTGGAGCCAGCTCGCTCCCAGCCCCGTCCCACCACACTCTCACTTCCCCTTCTGCCCTGAAGCTCTGCTCTGTTTCAGTTCCCCGCTGGCCGCTCCTAAACTGCCCTTCACCATCGCCCCTTCCCCACCAGCTCCCCGGCCTGTGGCTCCCCCCAGGGTTGCCTCACATCCCCCTTCCCTCTCCTTCCCCATCATTTTGGCTCTGGGGCTGCTGTTTCTGCTCCGGCTGCCCGTTCCCAGGCACAGTTTCAGTTCCTCTTCCCCTGGCCCTGGGGTGGGAGGGAGAGACGTGTCCACCCTGCTGCTGTCCCTCAGTAGGAAGCAGGTTCCTGCACATCTGAGGGGGTCACAGGCTGAATCCTACATGAAAGAAGCTCATCCAGAGGCAAATCTTATTCCTCTCTGACCAGCACAGGGATGCTGGATGCTGGGGAAGCTGCCTGTGGGTCCCCAGAGGTAGCAGCCATGTAGTAAAATAGCCCCACACAGTAAAGTAGCCCCACGTAGTAAGACAGCCCCATGTAGTAAAAAGCCCTGTTATCCCTGAGAATAAATCAGGCCAATATTTAAAAATAAAGGTGCTGGCAGGTGCTTGAAGTCCCAGAGAGGGCCTGGAATAAATAAACCTGCAGCCAGTGGCAGGTGGTGGCCAATTCCTTAATCTGCCCTTTTACTAAACATATCCCGTGCGAGCAGCCAGCAACAGGTGGCAGGGGCTGGCCAGCACCCCAATCTGGCTATTTTTAAAAAGAGCTTATCTCACCCTGCTTGGAGGGGTTTTTACATAATCTTTAGCCACTGAAGGCCACTCCTTGCCCTGTGAGCAGGCAGAAGAGCCCTGGGTTTGTACAAGTGACAGGATAAGGGGAAATGCCCTCAAGTTGTGCCAGCAGAGTTGGGGTTGGCTGTTTGGGGTAATTTCTTCACTGAAAGGGTTGTCAGGGAAATGGTGGAATCACCATCCCTGGAAGTGTTAAAGGTGTGTGGGTGTGACACTTGGGGACATGGGTTTGTGGTGGGCTTGGATGATCTTAGAGGGTTTCTCCAACCAAAACGATTCCATGGTTCTGTGGGGAGCGTGGGCTGGCCCTGGAGGAGAAATGCTGCTTCCCAAGAAGGAGAAGAATCCCAGAAAATCCTAGCGTGGCTCTGGCTCCTGCCACAGCTGCACCAGCCCCCAGGTGACCCAGGTGACTCCCCTTCCACCTCAATCCTGGTGACAGTAGTTGATGGCCAGCCGTGTTCCAGCTCTGCTGGTCCCTCACAGCCCACCCCAATGGAGCAGGATGCCTCAGGCTTAGCTTCCCCCTTGTGCTTCTGCTTTTCGCCTCCCCTTGGTGCCTGTCTGCATGAGGTACGCCCAGAGGTGGCTCCTCCTTGCCCAAACACACCACAGTGTCCCCTCAGCAGTGTCCCCTCAGCAGTGTCCCCTCAGCAGTGTCCCCACACAGGCCGCAGTGTCCCCTCAGCAGTGTCCCCTTAGCAGTGTCCCCAGAGAGGCAGCAGTGTCCCCTCAGCAGTGTCCCCAAACAGGCTTCAGTGACCCCTCAGCAGTGTCCCCTCAGCAGTGTCCCCACACAGGCCATACTGTCCCCTCGGCACTGTCCCCACACAGGCCGCAGTGTCCTCCCAGCAATGTCCCCTTACCTGCGGGCTGCTGGTGCCGAATCCCAGGCTGGGCGTGGAGGGGACAGACATCGAGTGTGGCCCCATGGGGGAGCTGATGACGGAGAAGGGGGGACCCATGCCGTTGATGGGCGAGCTCAGGGTGCTGATGGGCGAGTGCAGCTGGCCCGGCGAGCCCAGCGAGGAGCCGATGCCCGGCCCAATGGATGGGTGCAAGGACGGCGTGGCCATGGGCCCCCGGCTCGTGGGGGAGTTCAGGGACGTGGAATTCACCTGGTTGGAGAAATCTGCAAGAGAAGGAGGACAGGGAAGGGGTTGAGTCCCATCCATGTGGGACAGCTCCGTGTTCCTCCCCCAAAATTCCTAGTGTACTCCATCTTTTCAAATCACTTTATGGAGTATCCATGCAGGCATGTGGGACACAGCTCTTAGCCACAGCCCACTGTTCCTCCCCCAAAATTCCCAGTGTACTCTGTCCAAACCACCTTCTTCTGGAGTATCCATGAAGGCACCCATGTGGGACACAGCCCTGAGCCACAGCTCTCTGTTCTTCCCCCAAAGTTCCCAGTGTACTCCATCTTTCCAAACCACCTTCTGGAGTATCCATGAAGGCACCCATGTAGGACACAGCCCTGAGCCACAACCCACTCTTCCTCCCCCAGAATTCCCAGTGTACACCATCTTTCCAAACCACCTTCTTCTGGAGTATCCAGAATTAGAGGATTAAGAGCATTTCCACCTCGTTAAGAGCATTTCCACCTCAAGCCAGGCATCAGCACCCTCCTCCACCTCCCTGGCACAGCTCTGCGCTCTGCCAGGTGTTGGATTTGCAGGGAATGCCCCAGATGAAGGCAGGAACGATGCATTTGACTCCATGTTCTCAGAAGGCTAATTTATTTCTTTGTAATATTATATTAAAGAATACTATACTATGCTATACTAAAGAATACGAAAAAGATAGTTACTAATACTAAAAAGCTAATAATAAAAGAAATAATAATAAAAACTCTTGATTCTTTCCAGAGTCTCAACACAGCTTGGCCCTGATTGGCCAAAGAGTCAAAACAACTCTACCAGAATCCAATGAAACAATTACTTGTGAGTAAACAATCTCCAAGCATATTCTACATAAGCAAAACAACAACAACAAAAAGCAAATGGAATAAGAATTGTTTTCCTGTTCTCTGAAGCTTCTCAGGAGAAAAATCCTGAGCAAAGAGATTTTTTCAGGGAATGTGAATGTCATAGCCAGGGGCTGAGTGTGGCTCCTCCAGCTATAGGATAATTTGGATTTATCACCGGGGAACAGAGAGAGCAGCACACAGTGAGGTGTGTGTCCATCCACGGGGAATGCTGCCTGTCCAGAGGCTGGATTTGAGCATTTTGGAGGTCTTTTCCAACCTGAATGTGCCTGTGATTGTGGAATCAGCAGGAGCAGCTCTGCAGGCAGCAGGACAGGCTGTGTCTGCCTGTCCCGGGGGAGCAGAGCAGGGGGGCGGGAAGGAGGGCTTATAAATAGACTCCAGTTCTCCCAAGAGGAGACATGGAGCCATTCCTGGCACATTTCCTCCCCATCCTGTCACGCTGCTTGCAAAACAATCCCCAGCGAGGAAGGGGCTGGCTCCGGCCCCCAGGGAGGGGCAGCGGAAGGCGGCGGGGAAGGCGGGGGGCAGCACGGGCAGGGCTCCCCCAAAACCCACCCGGACCCCCCAGCTCACACCTGGGACACCCAGAGACACGCCAGCACGGCCACTTGGGTGTTCATGGTGGCTCTGCAGACCCAAAAGTAAACTAAAATTCTGTCTTGAGTCAAATGCATCCGTCAGGACAAGCTGTGTCCCCTGGATTTTGGAGCAATTAGCACAGGGGAAACACTGAACCCACAGCAGCCCAGCCTCAGCAACCCTCCCTGGAGATCCCTGACCCTGGTGGTGGGGGAAACCCCAGCAGGAGGAAGAGAAGGTTCAGCAAGGCAGCGATGCTGCTCTCGCAAAGATGTGGAACCAGCATCCCCCTGCCGCCTCCAGAACCCCATTGCTGCCTCTAGAAACCCACTGCTGCACTCAGAACCCCATCACTGCATCCAGAACCCCACTGCTGCACCCAGAACCCCATTGCTGCACTCAGAACCCCATCACTGCATCCAGAACCCCACTGCTGCACTCAGAACCCCATCACTGCATCCAGAACCCCACTACTGCACCCAGAACCCCATTGCTGCACCCAGAACCCCACTGCTGCACTCAGAACCCCATCACTGCATCCAGAACCCCACTGCTGCACCCAGAACCCCATTGCTGCACCCAGAACCCCATTGCTGCACCCAGAACCCCACTGCTGCACCCAGAACCCCATTGCTGCACCCAGAACCCCACTGCTGCACCCAGAACCCCACTACTGCACCCAGAACCCCACTGCTGCCTCCAGAGTTTCATTTATGCAACCAGAATCCCCGTGCTGCCTCCAGAATCCCATTGCTGCCCCCAGCATCCCACTGCTGGCCCCAGAATCCTTTTGCTGCTTCCTGAGTCCCATCACCACATCCAGAGTCCCGTTTATGCCTCCAGAATCCCACTGCTGCACCCAGAGAATCACATCACTGCATCCACAGTTCCATCACTGCATCCAGAATCCCATCACTGCCTCCAGAACCCCAGAACTTCCACAGAGCATCACGACTCAAAAGTTCCAAGCAACTTCTTGGACACTGGGAGGTTCCCACTCCTCATCCAAACACTCCCAGCTCCAAAACCCCGCTGGGAGAGCAGCAGCAATGGGAAACATTTATACCCAGCAGGCAAATATGGTTTTTTAAACTCGGCAAAATCAACAGGCCACTTGAGGCAACTCAGCCCAGATGCTGCCAGTCCCTGGGTGGAGGGAACTGGAGTTTGGGGAAAATATAATTTGAGGTGGAGAGACGGGCATCAGGAGTGGGATATGAGGAGTCTGCCCTCTTCCCCACCACAAGTATCCTAAAGGACCCTGACTGCAAAAAGAATGCTACAAAAAAGATAAAGATTTCAAAAAGAAAAAAGCCTAGATTGAGGAAATATCCTTAACAGACACAAATAAATTCCCAAACTGATGAGCACCACTTGGACTGCAGCAAACAGAGGAGGCAATTCCCCAAAGGCGTTTTCAGCTCAAGCATTGTGAGACTGTTCCTTCTCCTCGAGGAGTTCTGCCATTTAAAGCTGCTGTGTGTGACTATCTCTTGACCAAAATAAACTCTGCGCCTGTTTCTAAATTAAAGAAAAAAAATAGGAAAAAAAAAAAAAAAAAAAGAAGTTCTGAAAGCATTTCCCCTCTGTCACACCCCTCAAGTGCAGCTATTTTCTGTGTGTGTCCTTTGTTTCAGCACAAGGACCTCTGTCTCTCCCCGAAGATGCCCCATGGCAGTTGGGAGATCAGAAACCAGAGCTCGTCAGCAGCTGGAGAATTTGCAGTGAAGCTCTTTTTCCTGCTCCAAACTACGAGCCTGCCAGCCACTGAGTTTGGATGGGAATTTTCTTCCCAAGGAAAATGACATTTAGGGCAGGGCCACATGATCCGTGTGCAAGGAGCCCTGGGAGTGTTCCCACACCAGCAATCATCCCCTGGACACCAGAGCCAGCCTGAGTTTTGTGTTTCTGCTGCTCATCCCTTTCCCCCAGCAGATCCTTTTGGGATGGATTCCCACCTCAGAGATTTGCAGCAGCCCCAAAACCAGACTAAAACTGATACCAAAGCTGGGAGCAGTTCCAAAATCCAGGGTAGCATCTCTGCTGCATCACCCCTCACTCAGACAGAACTCTTCTGGCATTACCATAATCATAATTAGAACAAGAATATTATTGATCATTTTCAATAATAAAAAAAAAATCTTTATAAAATATTGGTACCCAACACCCATGAGCAGCTCCACTGCTGTTTTCCACCTCCTTGGCATTCAGCACAAGGCTCCAGCTTGGACCAGCCAACATCCATGGCTGGATGCACCCCAGATGGGCAGGTCAGACCCTCCAGGAACACCAGAAATGCCACCAGCCCTCATCACCCTTCCCTGTGGCATTTTGTCACCCAGTGTCACTCCAAGTGCTGCTGCCTGGCCAGGGCACGTCTGCAGCAGCTGAGGCAGCTCCTGCTGATCCAGCACTACCACCAAGGGCTGTGATTTTAACATTTCTAGACCACGAAATGTCCCAGAGCAGAACAATTCCAACGTGCAGAGGAGCTTTTTTTCCCAGGATAGGTCATTTGTACTGGAATAAAGTGTACCAGCATAAGCTTTCACCAGAATAATCTTCATTTATGCCTAAGAGGCTTTGCCAGTAAAACTACAGTGACCTAGCTCTGCTGGAAAACCTTTTCTGGCATATCCTGGGAGTTTACTCAGCAGCTCAGCACTCAGATCTGAAAGAGGGGAAGTTAAAAAAATAACAATATTTCAAGGCACAAACAGACTCCCTGAGCTGTGGTTTTCTGCAGCTGAGGAGAGCTGCCCACCTAGGATAAAACTCACAGCCAGTCCATTGGGGTCAGAGGGGTTTGCAGAAGGTCAGAGGGGTTTGCAGCAGGTCAGAGGGGCTTTTTGAGGAGCTGTCACTGTAGGACCAACCCAGGAGCCTGTCCCTGGCACCAGCTGAGATTTGGAAAGCCACTCACATTCCCCTGCTTCCGCTTCTCTCTTTTTTTTTTTTTTTTTTTTTTTTTTTTTTCCCTCAGCACCTCTTCCTCCTTAATCAGAAAGAGAATCAACCCTGGGTATTAAGCAGGAGGAAATTCTAAATTTGGGTTGCCACTCCCTTCCTTAAGTCAGCCCTTGGTGTCAGAGCTCTGCAGGGCCACGCAGGACCAGCAGCATGGATCAGCCACCTCCTCCTCCTCCTCCTCCTGCTCCTGCTCCTCCTCCTGGGCTCTCCAGCATCACTTTGGGGTGCCCAGGTTGCAAATCCTCACCCCCAAATGCACGTGGAGCAGGTAAAGGCAGAGCCCCACGTTCCTTCTTTGGTGACTCTGCACCAAAATTAACTCAGCAGTGCAAACCTGTGTCCTTTTGCTTTCATTCCTCAAAAGCAGCCTGGGAATCTCTCGTGATTTCCTGAAAAGGAACCTCAAATAATGCAGGTTTCCCTTTCCTTTCCTCTCACCTGCCCCACAGCAAAGCAGGGGAGGACAAAAACCAGCAGGATCTGGGCAGGACAGTGGTTTCCATGCGAAAATTGCCATGGTAATGCTGTGACCACAAGAGGTCAGGTCCTCACTTTTGTCCTGATCACCAACTCGGGGATGAATTTAAACAGCCCCTGGCCTACAATCTTGAGTAAGTTTGCTCTCAGTTTGTAGCAGCACAGCTGAGAACTGGAGGGAGGATGGAGCAAGAGCTGCCTGCTCCCCTCCCAGCAGTGCCTGACTGGGCACACTCAGGGGTGTGCAGGGTGGTTCTTATCCCAAAATCTCATCCATGGAACCAAAAAACAAGCAGCACCCTGTGGTAAATCCATACAATTTAAGCTGCATTTAAAGCACTTTGCCCAGTGAGGACAGGCTGATCCTCCCAAAGCACCTGGGCTCTGAGCACACAGGGAATCCCTGGCAATGGATCCCAAGCTCTCAGAAGATGCAGCTGTGTTTTAGCCATAAATCCCTCCTGAGGATCTTTTCCACAGCAACAGGCAAAAGGGTGTAGGACCATGGGAATACAGTGTGGTCAAGAGTGTTGAGTAGCTCTGATTTCAGCAAAAAGAACTGGAATCGTTTTTTCTTTTTATATTTCTGGACTCAAGTACAAACACAAACCTGAGAACATCCCTCTAAGACCCCTCAAACCCTGCACATGAGGCAGCACACAGAAATCTGTGTTTTGGCAGGCATTTCAAAACCACCACGAGCAGTTTCTCTACAGGAACCTGCTCTGAGATTTGGGAGAGTTTCTGCAGTTTCCACACTCAGAATCTTCCCCAGGTGATGCTCTGGTGGTTCAGGCTGCTCAGGGACAGCGAGAAACTCAAGTTTCAGCTGCAATCTGCACAGGGTGGGTTCCTCCTCCCAGCAGGTTTCACTTTGGTCAAACTAAAACCTCAAAGCCACAGAGCTTCTCACCTCTGGCTCTGCTCTCTCCCCAAAACCTTCCTGAACCCAGCCAGCAGCAGAGATGCTTTTTGGGGCTTCAGTGCAGCAGCAGGGCTTTTCCCAGGCTGCAGGAATCCCACAGCATCCCTCTGAGTGCTGCCAGGCATTGGAGCTGCCTCCTGCCAGCATTTCACCTGGGGAGCTTTACCGCTGCACTCTGCACGCCAGAATTCCTGCTCAGCACCCAGGAAACCTCTGCTCTCTTCCCACAAGGAGAAGGAGAAGTGGAAAATCATCCCACTGCTCCCCAAAGTGGGACCCACCCCAAACCTGGCAGCAAGCATCCCCTGTCCCACAGCTGGGTCATCCCTGCATCCTCTGTCCTGTTTGATTTTCTCCACTTTTTGGCAATTTGGCTCAAATTCCTCCACTTTTTGGCAATTGGTGCCCAGAGGTCTGGAGACCCCCCCAGCACAGGATCCACACCAAAATTGGGATAGCTGCTCCTGGTGCTTCAGAGCTGCCATGGAGGAGGAAACACACAGCCCATGCCAGGGCTCACCAAGTGTGCTCAGCATCAGCACAGGAGCTTCTTTGGGATTTTTTCCCTTAAAACCCCCATCCCACCCTCTCAGGAGCTTGCTAACATCCCACCCTGCTCCCAGAGCAGTGGCAGAGCTGGAAGCCTGCACCAATCTGCAAGGGGGAAGGATTGGAAAGGGGAATTTTCCAGAAGCTGCTCTCCCCAGTCACTGGAGGAATAGGGTCCACACCACATGGACCCCATCTCAAACCATCTCCAAGGGGGAAGGATCAGAAAGGGGAATTTTCCAGAACCTGCTGTCCCCGGTCTCTGGAGGAAACATCACATGGGCCCCATCCCAACCCATCTCCAAGGGGGAGGGACTGAAAAGGAGAATTTTCCAGAAGCTGCTGTCCCTGGAGGAAACACCACATGGAGCCCATCCCAACCCATCTCCCCACCACAGGGAGGCCCCCCACCTATTCCCAAGCAGGCAGGGGCAGGCAGAGAAGGGAAAAGAGAGGAGCAGGAGCCATGGGAAGCGTGAGGAGAGCAGGGCAGCCCAGGGGGAAGGGGAGCAGGCAGCTCTCCCCCACCCTGGCAGGGCTGGGTGGAGGGGGAGGGTGCAGCCAGGCAAACAAGGATTCTGCTGATAAAGCAAATGTGACTCAATCACACGCTTGTGCAAAGATGTCACAACAGTGCTGAGAAATTACAGGCTCCTATTTCATCCCTCCAGGGCTGGCCCTGCTCTCACAATGCTCTCTGTTCTGCACTCAGAGTGCCCCTCATTTACTGCCTGGGAACCCTCGGCGGGGCCAGCCCATAATGGGGACACTGTGGCGCTGCTGCCAGGGCTGCCAGGGGTGCCTGATGAAGGGCTCGACGTGGCAGCTCTGCAGAGCCCTTTGAAGAAGCAGCTCAGAGCAGGGCTGGCCCCTCTTGGTGTTTTTGGGGTGTGGGACAGGGGATTGATGCCCCCCCCAAGCCAGCTGGCTGCCCCAAATCTGGCAGAGTTGGGGTTTTCCAGGCAAACCATACTTGGGGTTGCATCTCTCCAATTTTTTGGGTGCCTTCAGGCCCCTCAAAGGGAGATTTGGGGGAAAAAGGGGCAAGGGCTCAGCCACCACTGGTGCAATTGTCCCCTGTCCCCCTTCCCCAAGCACAGGCCATGCTGAGAGGTGACTGGACCTGCTGGTCCCTTTCCAGCCCCCAAACTGCATCAGTGAAGCCAAACTAACAGGAAATGCTGCCAGCAGAGCTCCCTCTGCTCCACAAAAACAGAGGCTGCTCCTTCCTGATGGGCATCACCATGGTGGGGACGCGGTGATGGTGGCACTTCCCAAAGTGTGCCCATCCTGCCCAGGGAGCTCCTCGTCCTCCCTGCAGCCTCTGACCTCGCTGGCTCCATCCCAGTCCCCAAAAAGAGCACAGTGAGAGCTCACCACAGTGGTCCCACAGGTTGCTGGAGCTCGTTATGGCCTTTTAATTACATTCAATTGCAGTTTTATGGGCAAATTGGAAGTGATCTGATTGCCCTTGAGGGGGTGCTGGGCTCTGAGCTATGAAAATCCAAGCAGGATCCGGCACGGGGAGCTCGGGAGCTTTAGGCTCATTCCAGCAGAAAGAGGAGAAGCTTCCACTCACCCTGGAGATCCCCCAGCACATCCCAGTAATGAGCCACACACGTGCCATGTGCTGGGCCCACTGGAGAACCCAGATCCAGGTCATCCCACCACTGTCCCCAGCACTTGGGACATCCCTATGCTGGGTTTCAGGATGTGGAGAGCAGATGGGGCTCAGACCTGGAGCCAAGCTCTCCATCCCTGTGGAACCCTGATCCCCAAAATATCCCCCTGCAAAGCAGACAGGGCAATAAACATCCCAAAGGATGCTGACTGCTCTGGGAAACAGGAGTGTCACAGACATCTTTTATGAAAATCCTTTCCTTAGGATTTTTCCTCCTGAGAAGCTGGGAGGCCTCAGGAACAAAATGTAAACAATGGTTATCTGCTGCTGTGGAATGCAACAGGTGCATCTGGGATTGGTCTCATGTGGTTGTTTCTAATTAATGGCCAATCACAGTCAGCTGGCCCAGACAGAGAGTCCAAAGCACAAACCTTTGTTATTCATTCTTTCTTATTCTATTCTTAGCCAGCCTTCTGATGAAATCCTTTCTTCTATTCTTTTAGTATAGTTTTAATATAATATATATCATAAAATAATACATCAGCCTTCTGAAACATGGAGTCAACAGTCTCATCTCTTCCCTCATCCTCAGACCCCTGTGCCCACTGTCACACAGCAACTCCCAACCTTCAGCTTCAAGGCAAATCTGGGATGAGCCAAATCCTCAAGGCCAGGAGCAGAGCAGCCCAGCAGCTCTCCCAGGCACTGCCTCTAAGATCCACGGGCTAAAATGCGTTGCTCATTTGTTAATGAGTCCTGGATGTGCAGGATGTGCAACGCATTTTAGCCCATGGACAAACCACCCACTTTGTGACTGTCAGCTGCAGGTCCGGGAGGAAGAAGGAGCCTGAGAACTGGGTGCTACACAGGAAGGTGATGGCGAGGTGCTGTCCCTCCTGCCAATCCCCAAAATCTGCTCCCACCTGAGCTCAGCACCATCAGCCCTCGTGGCTTTGGAGACCCCACAGGACGGGCCAAGCTCCACGCTCGGGGTCTGAGCCAGCAGCAGGAGGTGAGAGGAGGAGGAGGAGGAAGACAGCCCTGAATTGTGGATCCCTGCCTCTGCCTGGCTCCCAGGAACAGCAGCCCACAAAGCACCAGGCAGGAGGATTATATTACGGTGCTGTGCGTGCACATTAATCCAGATTTGAGATAATTACAGTCATTCACTTGGCATAATGGGCTTTAATTGATCCAGCAGGGCCTGGGCTGGTGCTCACCACCAGTGTGCAGCTGGCAGCCACCAAAGCTGTGCTGCCACTGACCAGCAAAACCAGCACTGATCACTGGTTTTCCAGAAAACCAGTTGTGGCTTTCCTCAGGGAGTGCTAGAGGATGGCAAGGCCACGTGGACTCCTCCATCTCTCAGTTGAGACCCAGCAAGCCTGGCATGGAGGTGTCATCTGGTCAGGAGACATCTCATGAGCATCCAAGTGGGATGAGCCAACCCTCCAGAGGGTTTCACTGCTGGGAACTGGGCAAGGACAGCCCATGGGAAGGCTGTTTTCCAAGCCTCCTTGGAGAAATGCCCACCTCTCAGAACCATGCCTGGTGGGAAGCTGGCCAGCAGATCCCCGAAGGTCCCTCCCCAGCAGCATTAATGCTCACAGAGGTGGAAACACAGACAGGGAAAGGAACCCAGGGTCCCAAAGCTGCCATCCCTTCCCACCTCAGCTCTCCTCCACATCTCCATCTCTGGAGAACCCTCTGGAGTGAGCCAGCTCCCTCAGGGGCAAGCCACCCACCTTGTGACCCTCAGCTGCAGGCCCAGGAGGAAGAAGAAGCTTGAGAACTGGGTGCTACACAGGAAGGTGTGTGACAAGACAGTGAAGGCACAGTCAGATCCCCTTCCAAAAAAACAAGTTCCCTCTAGAAACTAGATGCCATGCACTTTTTTCCAAGAAGAAGAAGAAGCTGCCTCTGGTTTTATGTGACCTGCTGGGGATCAGTAACACATTTTGGGCAGGAGGGGAGGTTTAAGCCCCCTCAGCTCCAGCTGTGTGGCCGCAGGGATGGGCAGGCAGGCTGGGTGGGTTGTTCCCCCTTCCCAGGCCAGGGAGGAGGCTTGGGAAAGCTCTTCCCTCCCTCAGGCAGGCAAGCAGCAAGGGATGGGCTGCCTGCAAGCTGCCTTTGGGTTTAAGTTTCTGGTTGGAGTCCAAAGCTAATTAGGCTGCGCCAAGTCCAATCAGATAGCCGCAGCTAATTGAGCTCGGCACCGACGGGTCAATGTCCAGCAGGGCTCGGCGTTCCAGCACTTCTGGCAGCCCACAGATAACTGCCAGGGCCTGGGAAGGGGAAGGACCCCTCACAAAAATGTAAAAATGTTCCCTTCGTGTCCAGGCTGAGAGCTGAGCACGGCTCTGGGTTAACCCCTGAGCCACCACAAGCATTGTCCAAACCCCAGGGCTTGGCAGGGCAGCCAAGCACTGGGATCGGGGAGAGCATGAGGAAGATGAGGGACTTTGAAGAAGGCTCCAACAAGCCCTTCCTCGGGTGGTCCTCAGCCCTGCCGAGCAGCTCCCCCAGCTCCTGTTTTCTCGGGCAGATTCCAGCCAGGAAAACAACACCATCCAGCTTCCCAGAAACCACAGAGCTCCTTTTTTCCTCTAATCCTGCCTGGACTCCCAAGCCGAGCAGCAGGAAGATGGCAGCCTGGATCCCTGCTCCAGGAGAATCCCCACATCCACCCCCAGCTGCTGGGGAAGGCTGCTCCTCTCCAGCTGACAAATGGATGAGAGGTTTCATTAATAAACTCCAGCTTCTCCTCACACTTCTGATTACAATCTCTCTGTTTGGATCCCTGCTCATGTTACACGTTCGTCTCAATTATATATTCCCTTCTCCTTAAATCCCCACTTATCTCCTTCACCACGTAAATCACAGAGTGGGCTCTGGTTTGGTTGGGTTTTTGGTTTCTTTCTGCCTGCCTAACTTTCCCTGCTCCAACAGCAGTTAGAAAATAAACAGGAATTTAAACTGCGGCATGTCCTTGTAGAATTTGAGCTCATCTTCCAGCAAACCCATCCAAGGAGGTGACACTGATCCTGCTCACCACCACTTGCTTCCAGCCCCACCACGCTCACTTTTATTTATTTTTGGCCCAGCCAAATCCTTACTGGGGCATCCCTGGGAATATTTTCCCCCCTCAAATCCCTTGTTGAACACGAGACACCGACCAAAGCAGCAGCACAGGGCCAGCCCAGCCTGGCTCTCCCTGCACAGCCCCACATCCCTCTGGCAATTAAGGCAATTGCTTGCATGGAAACCTAATTATATTAGGGAAGTATTTAGTAATTTTTAACTGTTGGGCTGGTGGCTCTGCTCCCTCCCACATTCCAGCAGCGCTGGGTAGGAGTTGCAGCACTGGATTCTCCCCTTCTTCCACCACTGCTTTAAAGAGAGGAAGAGGAGCAAGGTGGTGTGGTGGCCCTGGAGACCCTGGATGAGCTGGACAGCATGCAGCAGTTGGCATGGGGTATCTGGGAATGCTCAGCCCTGGCACATGTTAGCCTCTTGGTGCCACCAAGACAAAGATGCTCCAAATCCCCTGCCTCAGCACCCTGCTGCCCCCAGCCATCTCTGATGCAAATTCAACACTCTAGCCACAAGGTTTTGGGTGTCCTGGATCTGTGTCCATCCTCCACTCTGGTACACAAAACTCGAGTAGGTGAGAGCAGAGCAGAGGCACCTCTACACCAAGCCCCACCAAGTACCCAAAAATCACCATCCCAGGAGCACCCTGGCCCTGTTTGTCCACAGTAGGAGCCCACCATGGATTGAGCTCCACCATGGATTGAGTTCCACCACAGATTGACCTCCACCACAGATTGAATTACACCATGGACTGAGCTCCACTACAGACTGAGCTCCACCATGGACTGAGCTCCATCATGGATTGAGTTCCACCATGGACTGAGCTCCACCACAGACTGAGTTCCACCATGGATTGAGTGCACCATGGATTGAGTTCCACCATGGAATGAGCTCCATCATGGACTGAGCTATACCACAGACTGAGCTCCACCATGAACTGAAGCTCCACCATGGACTGAGCTCCACCACAAATTGAGCTCCACCACAGATTGAGCTCCACCATGGATTGAGTGCACCATGGATGGAGTTCCACCATGGATTCAGCTCCACCATGGGCTGAATTCCAGCACAGACTAGGTTCCACCATGGAGTGAGCTCCACCACAAATTGAGCTCCACCACGGATTGAGCTCCACCACGGATTGAGCTCCCCCATGAAGACCGCCACAGGGCCCTCACATCTCCATGGGCACTCCCAGCTCAGTCAGGAGCCAGCAGGACCATGGGGCTCCCCCAGCCCAGCCCCGACTCCCCAGCTGCCCATTCCCAGCCCTGGAAGGGCCGGCGGAGCCTTTAAGAGGCCGGAGGGGAACGCGATGGCCACTTTTCCGAAGGCCCATTAATTTGCCAGCGTCACATGCTCCGCAGCTGCAGCCTGGCAGTGATTTATACTCCTCTGAAGTTCATCAGAGGGAAAAGTACTTCCCAGGCACAGCCTTCCCTCCTCTGCTTCTCTCTCTCTGCCCGTGTCCAGAGCCCGGTGAAAATCCCGCGGCCCCATCCATCACCCCGAGTGTCACCCCCTGCCCTCGCCACCCAGCCCAGGCACTCCCCTTCTCCCCGGCATCTGCCAGCAAAAGAAAACTTCCTCTGCCTCCCTCTCCTCCGTGACCCACCGATGAGAAAGTCATTAATTAATAAGGGGCAGCGCTGCTCCGGCTCCTCTGCGGCCTGCAGAGCCCCCTCCTCCCCATCCCCAGGCCCTGTAGCCAAAATAAACGTCAGGGAGGAGGAGGCGGGCGTCCCCTCCTCCTGCCGTCCTCCGGGGAGGTTCAAAAGTTCAAGATTTTCACATTTCCCTAACGTTATTTCAGGAAATTGCTGGAGAAAGGAAAGCCGGCGCTGCCGAAAAAGCGATCCAATAACACACAGCATCCAGAGGCAGGGCTGGGTGTGTGCCAGGCGTGGTTCAGAGGGAGCCCCATCCCCACCCCGACGCTTGTTTTTTGGAGCATCTGTGCACACCACTGGGTTTTTCCCAAAGCAAAGCCATAGCCAATCCAAAAGCAGCCCCAAAGGTGGCAGACACCAGGATAAGCTGCCACAAGGTCCTTGGGTCACTCCCCAGAGAGAGGGTACTCAGAGCACCAGCACTTATCAAATTCTAGCAGCTGGTTTGGGGGTGATGCTGCCAAGTTGGTTCAGAGCATCCCCAAGAACATCCCACATTGTAGAGAACATGGGTGCCACAGTCCTGGGTCCCCAAAGAATGACAGCTTGGCCCCAGATGCGTGCAGGGCTCTCTGCAAGCACTGCCCTGACGTGTGTTTGGGTTCCCTCCTTCCTTCCTCTCAAAACCCTCCAGATTTCACATTTGCACAGACCTCAAACGCGACCGGAGTCACACCTGGGTTTGCATCAAAACCGGGCTCAACGACAGCTCTCTCTGCAGGTCCGTGGGAAAGCCTGGTAAAACTACTGAAACTCCTGGCAAACCTGAATTTGGGGTTACAGTGAAACATGAAACTCGGCTGCTTTCATGTGGTTTGGGGTTTTTCTGTTGCAAAACACTCGGCGCAGCAGCTCGGGGCGAGAGCGCGACAGCCGAGCGCACCGTGGCGTGTCCATGGCAGAGAGGAATCCAGATACAGCCCTGCAGCTCTCCCTGGCAAACGATTAACCAGGACTGGGAGCCACCTCGCGAGCCTGGGGGCTGGAGCAGTGCCACCAGCATGGGCAGAGCTCTGGGCACTGGCAGGGACCCAAGGCGGGGAGGTTGCACCGGCACCGGCGCGGCTCCGATGCATCCGTGGTTGTGGAAGAGCCTGGACGTGCCATGGCACGTGGAATTGTGCCTAGGCAGGTGCTGGCAGCTCCCTGTGGGACGAGGAGAGCCCAGCATGGCTCTCCGGAGGGCCATCTCATCCTACAGCTCATCTCTTCCCTGCCCACTGATGGCAAAGAAGGGGTGGGAATCCTTCACTGCCCAGCATTGCCTCACTCAGGCAGTGAGGGGGTGGGATTGGTTTGATCTGGGATTTTTTAAGTTTGAGGAGTTCTTGGGATGCTTGCAGTCAGAGCTTCTGCTTTGAGCCCACTTTGTCCAACCAGCCCCACTAATTCCAACTGGGTAGTGGTGATGGAGACAACGCCTTGAAAATGAGCAGTGTGAGTATTCCAGATTTCCTTGGAGGAACAGGAGTTCTTCCCAGGTATCCATCCCCCTCAAGGTCTATTAACCACTTGCTCTCCAACAGCTCCTCAAGGTCTGGGTGTCACCCAGGGCACCTCAGGTGGGGAAGAACCACAATGGATCAAGATTTTGGATCAAGATTTTGGATCAAGATTTTGCCACCCATCCCTGAGGCTCCTCAAGGCTGTGACAGAGCTCCAGGCACCAGGCAGTGCCTCCAAGAAAAACCACATCCCAGAGCAGGGAGCAGACACCCAGCCAGGTCAACCAGAATCCCAGGCTGATTAAGGAAGTTTGCATTAATTAGAGAAATGTGTTAATATCCTGGGAAAGCCACCAGCCCTGGAATGCTGTGCAGACACCTCCTGCTCTCCTGGAACAGCTCAGTCCCTTGTCACCACAGCCTTCCCCACTCCCTCCCTGCACTGATCTCTGACAGGTATCACCCCCCTCACTCCCATCTCTTATTTACACCCCGGGGCCATTTTTCCCCCTCTCTCACACTTTTTAAAGCTGCCCACCTTAAAGCACTGCTGCAAATTCCCAAGACATCCCAAATGAGGTTTAAGGCTGCACAGAACCCAGGTGACACCAGGGCCAAGAAGCAGCACTGGGATGTTGGGTCACTTTCTGAACCCAGCCCAGGCTAGGACGGGATTGAGCTCATTCATATCTACCCTATAAATAATAATAATCATAATAATGCCATTTTTGCAGCGTGGTTCTTTCAATAGGGGATGATGAATGCATCTGTAACGAGCGGTGGTAAAGATTTTCAAGCCATCTAATTAGGCAGCCGTTTCCTTTCCAGACATGCCCAAATCCCCTTGGAAAAGGAAACGTGGCCTCCAATGCTCCCTCTCTGCTGTGGGAACGCTGCCCTGCATCCTGAAACTCAACTTCCCCGGGGGCACCCTCTGGAATCCCCAATTTCCCATATCCCAGAGCTGCCTCGCGCTGAAGGAGCACCCAGAGGGAGCTGGAATCACACAAGATCTGCTCCAAGAGGAACCAAAAAATGCCAGGGAGGTGCTGGTGTGCAGAGCCACTCCGCTGTAGATGGTGCCAGGGAGATGATGGGGAGGAGAAAGGGACAATTCAAGGGACAGGGCAGCCCATCCCGTGCGGATGTGTTTTTCCTTTTGTGCCTGGCATTCCCAGAAAACACTAACCTCGTTATTGATTTCTGCTCGTTTGTCATTTTTATAACCTGGCCAGCACTTCTCCTGAGGGCTGTGACTAATCCCACTTCCCCAGGCTGGAAGGGGAGAGAGAGGCTTTAACTCTTTTGGGATGGGCTCTGGCAGGGCACCCACAGAAATCCCAAACATTCAGGACTTTATCCATGGCAATGGGGACACCTGCCCTCCCCAGCTGAGCCACCAGTGCTGGCAAGGCTGATGGAACCAGCAACCCTTCCCTCCTTCCAGGCACTTCCCAGCAAAGCCTGGGGATGGAAGTCCCAGAGGAGAAGCTCCATTGAGTTAAAGGCAGCAGATGCTGCTTCCCAGGGGTGGGACACAGGGAGCACCGACCACGGCATCTGCAATTATGGAAAGCCAGATAAAGAAAATCAAATCTCATGCTTCAGGGCATGGGCTGATGAGCCCAAGGGTCAGGAAGGAATTTCTCTCCCCTTACACAGCAGTGCACAATTGGGTCAGTGCATTACCAGGTGCCACAAGCCTGGGATTGTTTTTCCCTCTCCTTTAGAAAGCCCTTGGCACAAGAGCTGTGTCTGAGGGAGATGATGCCTCTCCCATCACCCACATTCCCAAAGCTCAGAATTCCTATTCCCAGGTGAAAGATGGATCAAGGACCTCACTCCAGGCCACCCTCTGCTCTGACACCACTCGTGCCCCTCTCAACCTTAATTATTTCTACCACAATCACCTAAATTAGCACAACACTTCCTGTGAGAAAGGCCCTTGTCTTTCCCAGAGTTTGAAAACACTGTGTACACCTTTGGTACTATTTAAACAATGGGCAGGAATAATAAAAGCAGCAGTGTTGGCTTAGGAAATAATGCACTGGAAAAGGAGATGAATGGAGAGGATGGAGCAAAAAAAACCCTGATGGTTTTATTCCCAGAGGTTGGGAAGTGATGGTTTTATTCCTAGAAGCTGGGAAGTGATGGTTTTATTCCTAGAAGTTGGGAAGTGATGGTTTTGTCCCCAGAAGTTGGGAAGTGATGGTTTTGTCCCCAGAGGTTGGGAAGTGAAGGTTTTGTCCCCAGGAGCTGGGAAGTGATGGTTTTGTCCCCAGAGGTTGGGAAGTGAAGGTTTTGTCCCCAGGAGCTGGGAAGTGATGGTTTTGTCCCCAGAGGTTGGGAAGTGAAGGTTTTGTCCCCAGGAGCTGGGAAGTGTTTGTGGTAACAGCGGTTGCTCTCACTTCACGCCTCATCCAGCATCCTTTCCCTTCCTTGAGCAACTTCCCTGTGCTAAAACTCGCTTAGCTGGGAGGATCTAACCACAGGGAAGAGGGTTCAGTTTCAAATTAAAACAAAGTGAGCAAACAAACACAGATCTGCTCTGGAGCACGTGTCTATCTGCATCGGCCCTTGCTAAGCCAGGCTTTGCCAAGCCACACGCTTCCTAATCCTGACAAACAGTTGCTGGCCTTTCCCACTGCCAAGCAGCGATTCCCTGTCACCCAGGGTGGCATTTCCCAGTGTGATCTGCACTGGTCACACTCAACACCTGCCAGAGCCAGCAGCTCTCCCCAGAAAGCACAATTCCTCTGAAACCACACTTCACAATCCCTGTTAGAGGGGGCTGCCGGGGATTGCATCAAACAAGACCTGTGATTAGAGCACTCTGAGCTATGGAATTCATGCACCCAGCTGTGAACAGCTACCCAGCAGGGAATTTGGGGGCAGGATGAGGATGGCATCCCTGCCCTCCTGCTCTCAGGAACCCAAGGCTGAGCCAAGCACCTGAGACAGGAGCCTGAGCCCCCTGGCCAGCATCACCTGCCCGAGCCTGTGACCTCGCTGTCAAGCTCAGTTTGGAGCTCAGTGCAAGATGAGCTGTCCCAGAAAGGTGTAAATCAGCCAGAGGGTGGCTGCTGAGCTCCAAAGAGGACACAGGCTCAAGCTATGTCAGGGAAGGTATAGGCTGGATATTAGGAAGAAATTTTTCACCAAAAGAATAATGAAGTACTGGAATCACCATCTCTGGATATGCTTAAAAACAGACTGGACATGGCACTTGGTGCTATAGTCTGGTTGAGGTGTTAGGGCATAGGTTGGACTTGATCTTAAAGGTCTCTTCCAACCTCATTATTCTGTGATTCTGTCATTGATTCTGTGATTCTGTGATTCTGTGAGTCTGTGATTCTGTGATTCTGATTTTCTGAAACGAACCCCACCCCAGTCCCAGCAGCACGTGGGCACATCCATGGGCAGGAAGGCACAGGTGCACAGGGGAGGTGCAAGGCTGGAATCAAAGGTATGAAATGGGACTGAAGGGGATTTGGCATGCCCAGACTCAGTCCCTACAACCTAGACACCCAGCCAAGACAGGAAAGCAGGAGCAGAAGCTGGGATGGGGCAATGGGAGTGGGAGAATAGTTTGCAGGGGAATGTCTGAAGGAGCCTGTGGTGGCTTGCTTGGGGAAAAAAAAAAAAAAAAAAAAAAAAAAAAAAAAAAGAGGAATGAAACAAAAGAAAGGAAGGAGAATAAAGCAGCTGTGGAAGAGGCTGAGGGCTGTGTGTGGGAGCACCCCCAGCAGCATGGGGAGCACTCCCTCCCCACTGGGCAGGGCTGGACGTGGCAAAGGCTTGCAAAACCAAACCAAAGGAAGGAGTGGATGGGGCCAGGAGCCAGCAGAGGGGAAGGAACCGTGCAGGTCACCAGGACAGAGCTGGGGACAGTCCTGCAGCCAAGGGGAGAGGGGAGGGGGGCTGCCCTCATGTCTGTATTTGAGTGCCCAGTGGGCTCCTCGAGGTGATGGAGACACTGCCTGCATCCACCTCCCCAGCCCATGGCTCAGCAAAGCTCCAGAAATGCTCAAAACCCCCAAGTCACACCAAGACAGGAAATTCTGGCCACCATGAAGCCATTCTCCCCCCAAAACCAGCATGTCCCAGAGCTGGTGTGAGAGCAGAAAGGAGGAAACATCCCTTCCCTTCCCCTCATCCCCATCCAGCAGAACAGCTTGGAGCAAGCTGGGAACATCACCATGCTGGGAACAAAGCCGTGGTTGTACCCTGGGCACTGGGAGAGCTGGGAGGGCAGTTTCTTTTTAGTTTCTTTCTTTAAGTGGAAAGGCTTCAGGGGGTTGTTTTTTCCTTTTTTGTTTTTTCCTTTTTGTGGGTTTGGTCTTTTCCATGTTAACCGAAAATGTCAATGAAACCAGGACAGTTCCCAGAAAAATTACTTACACAGATGAATTAATTTCATGTTGGGGGGAAGTAACAATGGAAATTCTCAAAAGAAACCATGTCAACAGCTGTTTTTGAAAAAAAAAAACAAGTTTTGCATTGAAACAATTTCTGGTTTCTGCTCCTTTGCAGTGATGTGAAATTCTGCAAAGGCTGAAATCAAACCAAACAGAAAGATTTGGAAAAAATCTTAGAACAAATTTGTTCCAAAAATTTGGAACAAATCTTCATAAAACCCATCCAACACCTTCCCAAACACCCTCAGGCCTGGGTTCCCAAGAAGGGTTTGGTTCAATAAGGATTGGACAGGGATGAGGTGACACATCCCCATGTCCCAGGGGCAGCACCTGGCTCTGGGACCCTAAAGTGAGCCCAAAACATATCCTGACCCTGCAGGACATCAAAAGGGGACACTGGACTGCTGAACATTAAAAATAACCCCAAAAGAGGAGGAAGAAGCAGAGGCTGAGTCACGAGTCATGGCTGCAGCACTGTCAGAGGTGCCCAGGGTCAGCCTGGCAGGATTTGGCTCGGGCTCCACCCAGCAGCACAGGAATGGCGTTTCCCTTCATTCCCCAGCACCTCTCCTCGTCCACCCCTGCTCCTGCCAGAACCCTCAGCTCTGCCATTTGCCTCAATCTGCTTCAAATTACCCACAACAATGCCGGGCCCTGGGTGGACACGCAGAGTGTCTCAAATTTATTGTCATTTCCAGCCGTCCCTAACACTGCGCAGACACTGCTGGGACGTTTCCTCCTCCTTTAAGAGCCTCCCATGGCTCTGCAAGGCAGAGAGGGAGATGAGTGGAGCCAGCTGGCTCTGCGGCTGTGCCGGGGGCATGGGAAGGGAGCACTGGGGGTCCCCGAGGTGATGCTGAGCTCGGGGCAATGTCCCCATGGCCCTGCAGTGACCCACGGGGACACGCGGCCGCTGAACCCGTGCCTGGCTCCTGCTCCAGGGAGGAACGGCCCAGCCAGAGGGGCTTTGAGGGGGCAGGACCACCCTGCACGGCTGAGAGCACACCAAGGGGTGGGATTGCTGTCCCTCAGATCCCTGCATGGAGCTGGCTTTTGCCAAGGAATGAACTGGGACGTGCCAGGGTGGCTGTGCCGGTGACATCCCTGCACCAGCATCTGCTGCCCTCCACATCGCAGCATCTGCTCTGAATTAAAGTTCATCCTGTCCCACCCCCTCCATGGGCAGGGAACACCTTCCACTACCCCAGGGTGCTCCAAGACCTGTCTAATGTGGCCTTGGACACTGCCAGGGCAGTCACAGCTTCTCTAGGCACCCTGTGCCCATCCTCTGAGTAAAGAATTCCTTCCCAACATCTCCTCTAAATCTCTGCAACCTGTGCCCACCCTTTGAGTAAAGAATTCCTTCTCAATATCTCCTCTAAATCTCTGCAACTTGTGCCCATCCTCTGAGCAAAGAATTCCTTCCCAATATCTCCTCTAAATCTCTGCACCCTGCGCCCATCCTCTAAAAGAATTCCTTCCCAATATCTCCTCTAAATCTCTGCAACTTGTGCCCATCCTCTGAGCAAAGAATTCCTTCCCAATATCTCCTCTAAACCTCTTCTCCTTCAGCTCCAAGCCATCCCTGGCTGGCATCCCTGCAGCCAGGCAGGCACTGAGCCTCTGCCTGCAGTCAGCCTCGTGTTGTCACACAAATTGCACCTGGGAAACTGTTACAAGAATTAATTGATCATATAAGTACAGTAATTGGAACTTGCAAAGCATAGATAATTGCCTTTTATTAGTTCCTGTAGATAATCCATTATGCACTGATTAGGCCTCAGTAAGGATCTTACAGCCCTGGTTTGATTAATGGCAGATTATGGATATTAAACTCAAGCAGGAATAGATAAGTTACTATTTTCTTTCTTGCCTTAGGAGTACATCACCCTGTGAGTTTTGGCCAGGAGTTTTCTGAGGTGCTGGGGAAGTCAGGCATGTCTGAAATCCCCACCTGACCTGACCATACTCCATCTCTTATGGTGGGTACCAGCTCCCAACTTCTCCCAGTGGCTCAAGATCCCCCAATCCACATTTATCAACCTGCTTCCCACTGACAGCCACTTGTTCTGCACAGCCTGACCAGCTCCAAGCCTGGAAAAATAACTGCCATCATTTTTTAACCCAAACCTCACCCCCATCTCAGATCCTCTCATTTCCACACGCATTTATTTTCCACAATGCGCTGCCCAGGACAGAATATTGATCTGCATTTCCTGCCTACAACTGCCTGGCTGCTGCCTGAGGTCCTTCCTGCCCTACTGCCACATTCAGAGGGGCTGTCCCCACACCAAAGCCATCATTTTCCCTCCAAGAGGGATCCTCAGAGGGATCAGCTGTAGGACCAGGGCTCTGCTCCAAGGACCATCACTCCCCGTTTGCAGAGTAAGGAGCACAAGACGGGGGCAAGTGGACAAAATCTGCCTGCAGGCTACAGGAGGCTTTATTTAAGAGGAATAAATAAAAAATAAGGCTGTGATTATCTCGGGCCACTCTCCAGCTGCCACCCAGGGACAGAACGGGGAGGGGAGGGAGCGTTTTCCAAACGAACAAACAAACGCCAGCGGATGTGACATGCCGAGGCACAGGGACGGATTCCTCCTCTCTTCCTGGCCAGATAACCCTGCTGTTGGGGGTTAGGAGAGAGGAGGGAAGGAGGAAAACAGCAAATATGAGGAAAAGGGGAAAAAACAGCCCTTGGAGAAGCCACGGGAGCGAGGAGGCTGCGTCCAGCGCCGGCCTATTCATCGCGCACGCCCCGCGCTGCCAGGGCTGGGGATGAATGGGATTTACTGCCCATTAAAATAAAGCCCTCTCTGTAGTTTATAAACAATGTGGCTGCTCGGTGGGAGGTTGGACATTTTAGTTCATTAAGCAGCAAATAATCTCTGTCACTTTTTTTATTTTTAAGTTTATTTACACGTAGGGTTGGGCTTTTTCATCCTTTCCTCCTCCTCTTCCTCCCCCCTCGCAGCCAGGAGCCAAAATATTCTCCAGGCCCAGAGCCTGCTCCTCCTGTGGCCTCTGGCCAAGCCACAGAAATAATCCTGCTTATGTATCAAAAATGTTCCTTACAGGAAAAAGAAATTTCTATCTGCCTAAACGCCAGGCGTGGCCAAGGGGGTGCCAGGGCAGCGCTGCTGGGCACAGAAGGAGGCTCAGCAGCCATCCTGGGAATAGAACTGGCCCTGGGGGAGAGCCAGGGACACCAGCAGAGACTGCCAGGTCTCAGTGTGGCCTGGGACACCGACAGGGACAGGGACACCATGATCAGAGCCCATTGTGCCAGGCAGGAATGTGAACAGACCCTTCCCTTGGCATTAGGGTAACACACTGTGTGCCTGCCTGGAAATGCCAACCCTGTCTGGGAGCCTTACCTTGGGCAAGGGAAGGGTGACAGGGTGACACAGCCCCAGTGAACCCCTCGTGACACCTCCAGCTGTGTCTGCCTGGCCCTCTTCCAGAGGCTGGCAGAGCTGCTCCTGGCCAAAACTCCCCAGCCCCTGGCTCCACACCACGCTCTGCCAGCAAAACCCCTCGGGCAGCAGAGGGAAACCTGCAGGATGCTGAGGATGCTGACACCAACTGTTCCTGGAGCCTACCCTAAAAACAGCCCTGGGATGGCACCGTGGAGCCGGCTGAGGCTCTGTGGTGCCCTGTCCACCTCCAGCACAGGGCACAACTTCAAGGGAACAAGGACATGGGGCAGGGACAGCCCCCAGTTTAGCCCCAGCAGCTGTAAGGATGCTCTGATGGGCTTTTCAGGATGTGAACTCCCTGCCAGCCAGGGCCAGGGATGCCCTCCTGAACTGTGCTCCCAGCTCATGCTGAGTGGCTGCCCATCCTCTCCTGCTTCCCCTGCCACCCCCAGTGACATGACACAACTGCGAGGGAACCAGGACATGTAAGGATGCTCTGATGGGCTTTTCCAGGGGGATGCCCTCCTGAATTGTGCTCCCAGCTTGGTGCTAAGTGGCTCCCCATCCTTCCCTGCTTCCCCTGCCACCCCCCAGTGACTCAGCCCTGCTCCCTGATGGGCAGAAGGGATCCCTGCTCTGTTATCTCGCTCCTGGAGCACTTGAGCAGACGGCAACCGTGCGAGCCATTATATCATTCACGCACTATCAAAAGCTCACACAGTGGCACTTAATTACAGCCCCGGAAGCACAGGCTTCCTTAATAAATCAAAGAAATAAAGTCTGAGATGATGCACTGAACAGAGGGGGTGGGCTGGGGGGGGAAATAAAGAGCTTACAGTCTCCCTCTGTGTGTCCCCTTTAGATAACAGATGCTCTCTTCTTAACCTCTCACTTCATCAGATCAGCTCCAGCTGTGTTTGGATCAAGTGCACAGCCTGGCTCACGTCCAGCCTGCCTGCTTCCCTGCTCCAATGCCAGCTCCATCCCTGCTTCCCTGCTCCAATGCCAGCTCCATCCCTGCGGCTCCAGCGCTGGCTGTGCCGGGGTGCCACAAGGAGGGGAGCCCTGCCGAGGCAGGCCCTGTTTCATTAAACACATTTCACTCCATCCCTGCTTTCAGCCACCCAACTGCTTCACCTGAGCATCCCTGAGAGTCTCGGAGGGGTGAGCACCAGCTCCATCAGCACCCTGGGGCTGTCTGTCCCTGGTCACACTGGTGTCACTGCAGTGACACACGGGGCATGTTTGTCACTGCAGCCCCCACGGCTCAGCTTCCAGAGGCTGAGCCCAGAGCCCTGCCTTGTCCTGGCCATAAATCACGGGAGAAACCCCCCGAGATGCCCTCGGTTCATCCTGCCTGCTTCCCTGCTCCAATGCCAGCTCCATCCCTGCTCCAATGCCAGCTCCATCCCTGCGGCTCCAGCACTGGCTGTGCCGGGGTGCCATAAGGAGGGGAGCCCTGCCGAGCCAGGCCCTGTTTCATTAAACACATTTCACTCCATCCCTGCTTTCAGCCACCCAACTGCTTCACCTGAGCATCCCTGAGACTCTCGGAGGGGTAAGCACCAGCTCCATCAGCACCCTGGGGCTGTCTGTCCCTGGTGCATTCGTGCCACTGCAGTGACACACGGGGCATGTTTGTCACTGCAGCCCCCACGGCTCAGCTTCCAGAGGCTGAGCCCAGAGCCCAGCCTTGTCCTGGCCATAAATCACGGGAGAAACCCCCTGGGATGCCCTGGGTTCATGCACCACCCAGCTCTCCCTGTTTATTTGGAAGTGTCACCTCCTCGCTCCCACAATGGATGGGGCTGGCCCAGCAGTCCCAGGAGCTCCCTCCAGGCACAGCCCCCCGTGCCAGGCTCTGCACCCCGGGAATGTTGGGGGTGCCAGGAGTGCCCAGGTGCTCTCACCCACCTGCAAACGTGCGGTGCCAGCCCAGGAGCCGAGCGCAGACAAAGCCGCTGAGAAATCCCCGCTGCTGCTGCTGCTCCTAATCCCCCAACAGCACAAAAATAATGGAGCATTATCTCATCAGGCTTTAACTCACTAATTACCCCCGGGATGGCTTAATAAGGAAGGGACACCCACCTGGCAGAGGCAGCCTAAGCCTGTCTGCTGGCCAGTTACACAACACCACGCTGGGACAGGGGAGCAGGAACAGCCCTGTTCCCAACCTGGGGGATGTCCGAGGGACCCCAAATCCCCACAAAACACAACTGCTTCCCCAGAGCTCATGGCACTGCCCTGAACATCCCCATGGACCCAGCCAGGATGAGGCAAGTGGGAGTTTGCTCCCAAACTCCCCAAAACAGCCCCAAAATCTCAGGGGCTCGGTGGAGGAAAGCACCTGCTCAGAGATCATCCCACATCCTCCTTGGGCACATCCCAATGCTGCAGACTCTGAGATGGGTTTAAACCCTGTCCTGCCAGCTTGACCTGCAGGTGCCAAGGGCTGTTCCAAACCCCCCTGGCAGGACCAACATCTCCTGACCACAAGAGCCCAAATCACAAACAGCTTCAGCAAATCTTAGCCAGGGCTGCCCACGAGCCCACGTGTCCTGCTCGGTGAGCGGAGCTGGAGCGTGAAAAGTGAGCTGGGTGGAGGAGAGAGCTTGGGTTACAGCTGGGAACAGCCACAGCGGGGATGGAGAGGGCTCTGACAGCTCCTGGCTGCTCCCTGGGCAGCGATATCACCAGATCTCTTACAAATAAATATCATTGCTCATTATCTCGGCATTAAAGTTACATGCTGGGCGAGATGGGCACTGAGCTTTCTCTCGCTAATCTAAAACGGATGCCAGCGCTTCCATTATTAATCTGCCAGGTCCCTGCTGCTCCATCGCTGCCAGCTCTGCCACCCCACATCCCCACAGGGCAGAGGAGCAGCTCAGCAGCCTCTCTGTAAAGGGTAAAGTCTCCTCCAGGGCCAGGTCTTAGGAGTTTCCTGAGGTTTTGGCTTTGCTGAACCCATTTCCACAGAGCAAGGGGCAGCGGGGACAGTGGAGATTCCCCTCTCCACATCAGCTCAGCGTGCAAGGATACACAAAAGCATCCAGGAGAGCTCTCCCCAAACCTTCAGCTTGACAAGGGTGGTGCCTGCAGACCTGCTAAGTGTGGGAGATCCCTGTAAGAAAATCTCCTGGCACAAACAAAACTGAGACCAAAACCCCTCAGTGGCTGAGTTCACCCCAGGAGCAGCACCCCAGTGTGCCACAGAGCAGATCACAGGCTGGGAGCACGTCCCTTGCAAGGCACTGATGGGGTTTAACAACCAAACCCTGCTGTGTCCTGGGCTCCTGACCCAGCCTGGCATGGAACTGAGCTGCTGCAGGATCCCAGTAGGAGCATCGGGGGGTAGGATGGTTGGGATGGATGTAGAGCAGAGATCTCTGAAGCCAGGTCAGGAACTTGGGGTTTATTGCAAAGGGCCTGGGTGCAGGGCCCTGCTGGGAGCTGCAGCCACAGCTCAGAGCAGGACTGAGAGAGGAGAGGGGGAGAGAGGATGAGAGGGTAAGGAAGTAAAAGGGGTAAGAGAGCGAAGTTCCTGTTACAATACAATAAATCTTCTGCGTTGAATATTCTGATTCTCACTCACCAATCTAGTACAAGATACAAATCCTACAGCATTTCCATACAGCCTATAAGAATCGCTACATTACCATACTGTGTTACATTTTAAACCCTACAAACTCCTCTTTGGGCCCCTTCTGCCAAGCTGTAGGGTCTGCTCTGACCCTTGGGCCTGTCTGCAAGCAGAGGGTGTTGTTCCATCAAAAGGGGATCACCTTCAGCTGGCCACACCATTGTTTTCCCATTGTTCAGTAACCGAGGGATCTCAAACCTTGCTTTCATTTCAATCTCTCTTATAGTTTCCATATTCTCAAAATCTTTTGCCAGGCAATCATATTTATAAGGCTTTCCTGTTCCATCTTCCCCAACAATCAGCGTGCCACAGAGCAGATCACAGGCTGGGAGCAGGTCCCTTGCAAGGCACTGGTGAGGTTCAACACCCACACCCTGCCGTACCCCGGGCTCCTGCCCCAGCCTGGCATGGAGCTGAGCTGCTGCAGGATGTGGCGGGCACTGCCCTGCTGCCCACGCGTGGCACCAGCCGCTTCCTGCCACGCCACAGGACGGTGAGTCACCAGCACGGGCTGCACCACTGCTCCTGGCCCTCTGCAGCTGCAACCCAGGGCCCTGCAGCAGCTTCAGGGCAGGGATGGAGGCACAGCCTCCACAGGAGATGGGCTTGTTCCTGCTGCTGACAGCACAGGGCAGCCCTGATGCCCAGAGAGATCAAACTGGACTGCTAATCACTGGTCTGGCGTAGAGAGAATGCCCCAAAGTCTCAGCACAGGAAGTTTCCCTTCCCCTGACCACACACAGATGGACCAGAAGCAGCTTTTCCCATTTCCCCAAGGTTAATGCCTGAGGCATCCACCCAGTCCAAGAAATCACCCAGCACAGCCCCAAGTCACGGCGAGGTGACAGCACCATCACCCTGCCTGCTGCCTTCCCTTCATTTCTCCTTTTTTAAGAGAACAATTAAACTTCAGCCCCTTCGTTATTTATACCAGACTCTGACCTGGCATCCTGCTGGCTCCTGCTCCTTCCCTTCACATCTCAGCAGCCCCCAGCCACACTCCCACACTGTCCCCATGGGATGGGGGCTCCTTGTGCCAAGGGGAACATTTCCTGCCTGCCCTGACGTCAGGCAGCCGCGTCAGGGAAATGAACGCGGATTTCAACATCCTCCGGTTGGTTTGTCAGCTGCTCCTTTCCACATCCCCACGGTAAACCCCCCCAAAAAAAGCACAGCCCCGCGTGGCTACCCCGCCGTCCTCCTTCTGCTCGCTTGGCTCCATCCAGGAGAGCATTTGTCACCTCCAAATAAATTTTTATTAACCGAGCTGCAGGTGGCTGGGGCTTCCCACCTCCTGTGCTCTCAGCTGCGCCGACACCGGAGCTGTGCCGAGCTCCCAGATGTCAGCTGGGAGCAGCTCCTGCTCCTGCTCTGAGCCCAGCATCCAAAGAGATGCTCCAGCATTCCCACTAAGCCCAGCAGGAATGGGGAAGCAGCTGGGAGCAGCTCCTGCTCTGAGCCCAGCACCCAAAGAACTGTTCCAATCTTCCCCCCAAGCCCAGCAGGAATGCTTCGGATAACAGAGTGGCAGCACGAGTGGATGCAGGGGATGGTGGATGAAAAGGAGCCCTCCTTGGGCTTTTCCTCCTGGTAAAATCACGGGCAGAGTGAAGGAACACAAAGTTCAAAGGCAAGGGTCTCTCCTGCAGGACTGACCCTCCCCAGCTCTGCTGCTGCAAAAGTGGGATGAAGATTTTCTGAGTAACAGAGGAATGGGAGAAAAATGAGGGAAAACCAGGAGAAAGTCCCAAGCAAACTGCCTGCAGCACAGGGCGGTTCAATGTGGGAATGGAAACCTTCCCAAGCCACATCCCTGGGCATCCCTGATCCCCAGCCCAGGGACAGCGGGAGCCACAAGAGAAGGGAGAGCAGGAACCCGAGACTTAGTGGTCCACCACAATGGGCTGCCAAGGACAGCGTGCAGCAGGGACACAGGGGTCCCTGTCCTCTCTGGGGACAGCCCAAGGCCACCACGCCGCCCTTGACGCACAAACCAAAGGGATTTGGGCACCTCTGATGCCCTTGGGGACACCACTGGGCTCCTGCCCAGGGCGACGATAAACCCGAGATTAGGAAACGCTGAGACGCTGCCACAGACATTTTCAGAGCCCGGCCGGTCCCCCCGCAGCCCTGTCACCGCTGTCACCACTCCCCTTGCTCCCTCCCACCCCTCTCGAATTAGCAGCCATCGACCTCCTCCCCCTGCGGAGCTGACATTAATCCGGGCATGTTTGTTTAACAACAGCTCCCATTGATCTGCAGCCTGATCCTCCCAGTCAATACAGCCTTTTGCCAGGGTCTGGAGTGCAGGGTCTGCCTCTGGAGTGGCCCTTCAGGAGAAAGGCTGTGCAGGCTGATAGGATCAGATGCTGTCAGTGCTGCTCTGGGACCCATTAGCTTTAATTAGCTGATGATGCTGTGGAGGCCACATAAAACAATGAAGGGGATTGATCCCTCGTGTAACACTATTGACAGTGGAGCTGCATCTGGGATCAGTTTGGTGCCGGATGCATCTGTAGGGTCTATAAAACCAAGGCCTGTTTTCTTTTTCTGGGCTGTTTTTTTGGGGTTTTTTTTTTTTTTTTTTTTTTTTTTTTTTTTTTTTTTTAGATTTAATTTTAAAATCCCATCATGGTAGGGCTGCCAGGTTTAAAAAAAAAAGGGGGGGAAAAGCCAGAGAGGAGGGGAGCGCTCTCTGGTTAGGGCACATTTAAGCATTTAAACTTCCTCCCTGCCAAAGACCCTCCTGAGCATGGCACACGCCGGTCATTAGGTCATTAAGGCACTGCCTCCAGGTCATTGTCATTATCCCACTTGGAAAACAAGCCAGCAGCTCTCCATGTCCTGTGCTTTGAAGGGTACACCAGCCCCTGAACCACCTGTGTTCTGCACAGCCCTTTCCCTCTGTGCAGTGTCACCCAGCACACCTGCAAAGCATCACCCAGCACACCTGCACAGCCCTTTCCCTCTCCAGTGTCATCCATCACACCTTTCCCTCTCCAGGGTCATCCATCACACCTGCAGCAAGCAACCAACATCCCCCAAGGACCACAGAGAGAGCCCTAAGACACCAGGATGTCACTGGGAGCTTTTCCATTTTCAACTGGCCTGCTGCAATCAGAGACACTGAGGTGGGAAAAAGGCCTTCAGATCATCCAGCTGGGCATCTCCATGTGGGATTTCTCCTGGGGGCCTGAGATGCTGGCAGCCAAGTGTCTCTATGCCCCAGGTACTCCCTAATGAACGAAGACATCCCAGTGGGATGAGCCCACAGGCATTACAGGCAAGCAGAGCTCAGTGAGAACCTCCCCAGAGCACTGGGGAATCACAAGAGGTTTCACCTCGCACAAACTCCACCCTGGAGCCTCCAGCAGATGCAGCAGCACATCCCTGCTGAGCCACAGCTCGGGGATGCCAGTCCAGAAACAGATCCAGGGGCTGAAAACTCCCCTGAGCAGGCAGCGAGCGTTCCTAAAGGGAGCCAAGGGAAGGATCTGCACAGGGAGCACAGGAAAGCATCCCTGACGACAGCAGAGCACCCCTGACCACAGGAAAGCATCCCTGACCACAGCAGAGCACCCCTGACCAGAGCAGAGCACCCCTGATGACAGGAAAGCATCCCTGATCTCAGGAAAGGATCCCTGACCACAGCAGAGTTGGGGCCCACAGCAGAGCATCCCTGATGACAGGAAAGTATCCCTGATGACAGCAAAGCATCTCTGACCACAGGAAAGCATCCTTGACCACAGGAAAGCATCCCTAATGACAGGAAAACACCCCTGATGACAGCAAAGCATCCCTGATGATAGCAGAGCATCCCTGACCGCAGGAAAGCATTCCTGATCCCAGGAAAGGATCCCTGACCACAGCAGAGCATCCCTGACCACAGGAAAGCATCCAACCACAGCAGAGCACCCCTGATGACAGCAGAGCATTCCTGATGACAGGAAAGCATCCCTGATCACAGCAGAGCATCCCTGAGCACAGCAGAGCATCCCTGCAGAGTTCAACCCTTGGAGATCCCTGGAGCCCTCTCTCCACACAGCAGCTACAAAATCTCCCTCAGAACTCTCCAAAAAGGCGAGGCAGAGAAAACTTGTGCCCTGAGCCCTGCGGGGCAGGCAGTTTGGAGGCTGAGAGCAGTGCCAGGGCAGGGAGCAGCCGGGCAGGCGGGGCAGGGAGCGGGCAGGGTGCCGCAGCCAGCCAGGCGAGGGGAGGGAGCACATGCCAGCCCTGCCGCTGACACCCCGGCCTAACACTTTCCAGATGTGGCTGCAGGAAGACAGAAGCAGAGCTGTTCCCTGCTGAGGAAGCTGGAAACGCTCAGAGATAATGTGGAATTCCTGAACGGGAGCCAGCGGCGGGCCGGGGCTGGGGCGCGGGGACAGCCAGGGAGAGGCAGCGCACACAACTCCTCTCTCTTTGTGTGTGTGTCTGTGTGTGTGTGTGTGTTTTATTTCGGGAACTGTGCATGTAAAAGCCCTTAATTTATACTCTGTGTGGGTTGCCGGCTGTACCCAACAAATGGAACATTTTCTCCATCCCCTGTGAGTGTGATAAACAGCCGCTGCAGAGAGCGAACAGAGCCTTTTTCTTCCCCGCGATAAATACACTCCCAGCTCCTTGGCTTGCAGATTATTATTTTTTCCTCTTCTCCAAGAGGAAGGACTGGGCTCCCTGGCCAGGTAGCCAGCCCAGCAGCAGGCAGGGGAGCAGTGGGCGCTGGCTGGGTCAGCTTGTGAGCTCTTCATCCCCAGCGGTGATGAAGGTGGCACAATGCTATGAGCAAACCCTGACACCTGCAGGGACCAGAACCTGTTGTAGGAGTGATGGGGGTAGATGGAGATGAGAGATCTCTGCAGTCAGGTCATGGAACTTGGGGTTTATGGCAAAGGGCCTGGGTGCAGGGCCCTGCTGGGGGCTGCCAGCCACAGCTCAGAGCAGGACTGAGAGAAGAGAGGGGGAGAGAGGATGAGAGGGTGAGAGAGTAAAAGGGGTAAGAGAGCAAGGTTCCCATTACAATCTGATAAATCTTCTTCTGTGTTGAACATTCTGATTCTCACTAACCAATCTAGTACAATATACAAATCCTATAGCATTTACATACAGCCTGTAAGAATCACTACATTACCACACTGTGTTACATTTTAAACCCTAAAAACTCCTCTTTGGGCCCTTCTGCCAAGCTGTAGGGTCTGCTCTGACCCTTGGGCCTGTTTGCAAGCACAGATCCCTTTTTGTTTCATCAAAAGGGGATCACCTTCAGCCGGCCACACCATTGTTTCCCAGTTGTTCAGTAACTGAGGTATCTCAAAGCTTGCTTTCATTTCAATCTCATTTATAGTTTCTATATTCTAAAAATCTTTTGCCAGGCAATTGTATTGATAAGGCTTTCCTGTTTCATCCTCCCCAGCACCCTGTCACACAGCAGGCAGAGATGGGCACCCATCAGGGTGCTACAGAGCAGGCACTCCATGCCAGTGGCACCCAGCACCCATTTCACACCCAAACCCTGCCCACATCCTGGCTGAAAGAAACTTCAGAGAGGTGACACCCAGGACAAGGAAACTTTCATCCAAAATCAGGAAGTTTTGCCATTTCTGACTGAGGAAGGTGTCTTGGACAAACAGCATTTCCTGTGGTATTTCAACACTTTTTTCGGAGCAATCTTTTCTCAGAGAGAGCAATCTCAGAATGGCTTCCAGGAACGTGGATGGGCTTTGGAGCAGGCCCAGGAGGAGAACAACACAGGAACCAGGAAGGTCTCTTGGAGCATCCCTTGGGTTCCACGAGCTGGCATGAGGGGCCAGAACAGGCTGGCACAGGTGACACAGGGCAGGGACAGGGAGCACAGCAGCAAAGCACTGATGAGTTCAACCTGGAGCCCTGCACATCTCCAAATCTCCACACTGGCAGCCCATGGAAATTGGGGTGATGGCTCTTCTCATTTGTAATCCAGCTGATGGGGAGCCCAGTCCACTCTTCCTGCAGCTTGGTTTATTTAATGTTCCCAAAAAAAGGAGATGTTGCTTGAGATAACGTTGAGTGCAGCACTGCAGAGACCTCGGCGCTGTGGTTTTGTCACCAATTTCCTGACAGCATTCCCTGGGCACCGGTGGGAATGGGGTGGCTCAAGGTCAGCTCTGGGATTCTCCACACAGGCAGCAGGTAAAGCTCTGGTCCAAAACTCCTCCAGTGACCCTGGCTGACAGCTGAGGGGTCTCCAAGAGGACATTTCTGAGCGCTGCCCCCAGCCTGGCCCCCAGTGTGGCAGCAAGTCAGGACAGAATAGGTCAAAGAAGCCAATTCCCCCTAAAACAGTCCCTTGGTGAGCAGGAAGGGGCTGCCACCAGCCAGTAACCCCAAAACACCCCCAGGAGCCCTCTGAACCAGAGGGGAGACCCTGAGGAGCAGCCTGGGCACAGGGACCCGGCCCTGGCCTTCCCCCCTGTGCACTGACACCTACATGGATCCTGACCCCATCACCCAGTGCCTGGACCTCCCCATCTCCTCTGGGGATGCCAATCCCACATGGATGTTCCACACCAGTTACATCTTTATTTGCTCTGGGGACAGCCCGTGGGGAATGGCTGCTCTCAGCTGTGCCTCCCAGGGCTGAGGGGAGGCCAAGGAGCAGCACCACAGCAGAGCTCCCATCAGTGACACTCCCCTTTAACCTCTGTTAGCGAGCCAAAGTCCTTGAATTATCCACCCCAGCACGTCCCTGGGGCTCTGCTGAGCCCCACAGCCCCCCTGGCCACGGCTGCCCAGCCTCCCAGGCAGCGTCCCTGGGCGTGGAGAGGCAGCAGAGCTGATGCTGATGGCCGTGAAGGTCAGTGCAGAGGGAAGGTCAGCCCTGGCAGCCCCGCGGGCAGCAGCGCCCGCTCCCTGCCCTGGCCCTTCCCAAACCCACCCTTTCATTTTTTCCAATAAAAACCTTGGAAATGCATCCCTGGGAACGGGAGAGGAAAGCAAATCCATGGCTGTGTTCACTCTGAGCAGCTCTGCGGGTGCCACTGCTCCCTGCCCTGCTGTCACTGTCACTGCCAGAGCCACACAGGCTGGTTGGCAGCTGCTCTCCCGCCGCTCTCCAGGGAATGCTGGAGTCTCTGGGAAGCTCTTGGGGCAATGGGATGACCCAGGATGCTGTTTGCCACAGCAGGGTGTGATTCAGAATGATCTGAGTGACATTCCAGCCAGCCACAGCCGTCCCATTCTGTACTTCCCTCACTCACTGCTGGGGGAAACTGAGGCACACAGGAACCCCCACCAAGGACAACAACCCACACTGCCCATTCCCCTACAGCAATCCCACCCCTGTGTGGCTGCACATTGTTTTTACCAGTGACATTTCCATTTCTTTGCCCTCTTCTATTCTTTTGACTTCTCAGTGCAATCAAAAGCCCTCCCTCAGCAAGAAGAGCCACGTCCCCAGCGCTGTCCCCAGGCACTGCAGGCCCCCAGAGCTGTGCCCAGGTGCTCTCCCCATGCTCCTGTCAGTGCACAGAGGCTGCCAGGCCCAGGAGTGCCCCACAGCCCCCAGCCCTGCCTGCCTGGCTGCACGTGTGCACACACGCGTGCAAAAAAAAGCCGCCCCTAATCCCCCTTACATCTGCTCCTCCCTGCATCCATCCACCAAACTGGAAACTCCCCAGCTCCTCACACAGCAAAATGTGGGGTGCACACATCCCCACAGGGCATGGCTCCTCCCCAGCTCGGCCCCAGGGCTCCCAGCACAAAGAATAAAACACAGTGGCCAAGCTGGGCATGGCTGGATGGAGGAGAGGAGAGCCGTGGACACAGAGGTGGGAAGGAGCCTGCATCCAAGCAGGATGAAAATCCCAGCCTTACTGGGATTTTGAAATCCCTTACTGGGATACTGAAAATCTCTCCTTTTAAAGGTGGTTTCAGCGTCCCTCCTCTCTCTGGAAGCAAAACACAGCCCCGAGGAGAAGGACAAAGCCACCACGTGTCCCACCCCTGCTCCGACACCTCCTCGTCCAGCCCAGGCTGTCACTTGTGATTTGTGGTGTTAATACTGCAGGGGAGGGACACCAAGGGGTGACAACAGCAGGGCAGAGCCAGCTCTTGGAGGGTCACAGCTGAAGGCAAAGCAGCAACACTGATGGGTCCCAGGATCCAGGGTGGAGGAGGAGGAGAGAAGAAAGCGGGCGAGGAAGGCTGGCTAAGATCAGCAACACAAAACTCTGCCTTTGCACGAGCCTGGTCCAGTTTAGGGATGGAGCAGCAGCACCTCAGAGAGGAACCGGGATGCCAGGAGAGCCGGGACGAGGTGACAGGCCACAGGATTGCTCCCTGACACCAACAGCAGCCGCCAAAGCCGCACTGATCCAGCCCCAGGCATCACCTGCTGAGCCTGCCCCGGCTGCCCCGCTGCTCCCACCCCGCTAATGCCCGGCCTGAGCCCGGCAGACTCGACAGCAGGAGCCCTTTTTAAGACCTGCAACCCTTGAGAGGCTTAAGGACAAGAATATCTCCATTATCCCAGCCCTGCAGCTTAGAGGCTGGGAATTACCGGCGGGGGCACCCAGGACCCCTCCTGGCTGGCATCCCCCGCTCCAGCCCTGCCTCTGCTTGCAGGGGGATGACAGATCTGCCCAAACCCCCCCCTGCAATCTGCAGTCCGTCCCCTCCCCGGTGCTTTTCACACCTCCCATCAGCAGCCAGGCATGTGAGCCTGGCAGGCAGCCACAGCCCGGGAACGTTTTTGCTGGGAAAAGGGCAATTTAATTATCCTGCTCTTCTGTTTCATGACAACACAGGAACACGCTGCTCAGACACGGAGAGTGCCATGCAGCACACAGAAATCCTGCCTGCAGCTTCCCTGAAGGGGCTCCTGGATTCCCCAGCATGGAAATGAAGGGGTTAAAACAAAGCCCCAAACCGCCAGGTTTTTCAAGAGTCCAAAGAAAAAGGGGAAAATGGGTTTGTTGGCCAGCTGCAAGGCTTCTTCTGGGCTCAGAGCGAGCTCTGAGTGTCATCTGGGGGCTGTTTGGCCACGCTGGTCTATTTTTACAGGGGAAAATGGTATTTTGAAGGGGAAGGTTGAGCAGAAGAGGTATTAAAAATACTGCAGCCCTCTGCGGGGAGATCAAACTTCACTGAATTCCTCCAGACTTCACAAACCATGCCTGACCTTCCAAAGCCCCACTTAGCAGAAAATTTACTACTAAAATCTATTAAATAATAGAAAATATACTCAAAAGCAGCCCTTAAACACGGGACACAGGGACAGAGAATGCTGCCAGCTGCATGGAGTGGGCAGGAGAATCCCGGGATGCTGGGCTGGGCTGGGTGAGGAGCAGCACGTGTGCCTGCTGTTTGTTGTGACAGCAGCTCCATTAGCACCCAGGAGCCAAGCTGCCTTCCCAAGGACACGGCACAGACACTCTAATTAGTGCCTTAACCCTAATTAGTACGTTAATGAAACTCTTGTTGGCTGGGAGAGAGCAGGTGTGAGAGGATGGAGGGGGAGCTGCAGGGTCCCCTGGGCTGAGCCAGCTCTGTCCCAGACCCCCAGGTGCCTCTGCCACCGGAGCTGCAGGGACAAAAAACCAATGGGGAGGAAGAATAAAAAGACTTCTGAGGTAGGAAGGTGACAAAAGGACAAACAAGCTGGTGTGGGGCACAGCAGTGTGCCAGCTCAACCACCCAAAAGCCTGGCACCAGGGAGTTCCCACGCCCCAGTGAAACTCTGGTGACAATCCCAGCCATGAGCTGGCACGTCCTGGGCACAGGACAGATTACAGGTGACAAACACCCAGCTCTCTGCCCACCCAGCAGGGCTGGCAGTGGCATTTTGGGGACAGCAGCACTGCAGAGCCACAGCAATGTTGGGGAGCTCCCCTGCAAGGCTCCCTTAAAAATCAATCTGCACTCTCACAGCTCCTCTGGTTTAACCTTCCCTCCCTTTCCCCCTGCAGGAGCAGAAGGCTCAGAGCTGCCATCCCTGCAGTGGCAGCACCAGATGTGACAGAGGACGCCCCGTGGCCAGCGCCTGACACCAGGCTGGGTGACAAAAGGCATTTCTCAAAAGGCTCTGAGAAATGTGTCCCCCCAGCCTGCTGGGGAGCAGCCAGAGCTCTGCCTCCTGCAGGGCTGAGCATCAGCAGCTCCATCCAGCCTCTCCTCTCCTGCTGCTGCTGCCGGGGAAGGATGGGTTAAACTGCCCCTGAAGTGTCCCTGCCCAGGAAGGAGCTCAGCAGGGCAGGTGAGCACCCTGTGCCTCAAGGATTGGGCTGGGCGGTGCAATGCTCATGGTAACCAGCTCTGGTGGATGCTGGAACAGCTCTGACGGATGCTGGAACTGCTCTGAGTGATGCTCAGGATGTCTCTGAGTGATGCTCAGGATATCTCTGAGTGATGCTCAGGACAGCCCCGATGGATGCTCAGGACATCTCTGAGTGATGCTCAGGATTTCTCTCAGTGATGCTCAGGATATCTCTGGGTGATGCTCAGCACACCTCTGAGTGATGCTCAGGATATCTCTGAGGGATGCTCAGGATATCTCTGAGTGATGCTCAGGATATCTCTGTGTGATGCTCAGGATATCTCTGAGGGATGCTCAGGATATCTCTGGGTGATGCTCAGGATATCTCTGTGTGATGCTCAGGATATCTCTGAGGGATGCTCAGGATATCTCTGGGTGATGCTCAGCACACCTCTGAGTGATGCTCAGGATATCTCTGTGTGATGCTCAGGATATCTCTGAGTGATGCTCAGGATATCTCTCAGTGATGCTCAGGATATCTCTGAGTGATGCTCAGGATATCTCTCAGTGATGCTCAGGATATCTCTGAGTGATGCTCAGGATATCTCTGTGTGATGCTCAGGATATCTCTGTGTGATGCTCAGGATATCTCTGGGTGATGCTCAGGATATCTCTGGGTGATGCTCAGGATATCTCTGAGGGATGCTCAGGATATCTCTCAGTGATGCTCAGGATATCTCTCAGTGATGCTCAGGATATCTCTCAGTGATGCTCTGTCTCTCAGTGATGCTCAGGATATCTCTCAGTGATGCTCAGCACAGCCACAGCAGGGGATGCCCTGCCTGGGCACACCTGCCCTGCCTGTGACAGTGCAGGACCACAGGGGACAGGCCCTGTGACCGCCAGCTGACCCCCCTGAGCTGGCTCGGGGTCACAGAGTCCCCACACACCCTGAGCTGGCTCGGGGTCACAGTGACCCCACACCCACCTGAGCTGGTGGCCAGGGGCTGTGACAGTGCAGCTCCACCTGCTCCCTGCCCTGCAGCACAGGAGCCTTTCCCGGCCCCATCCTGCCACCCCCACGCCCAGGCTGAAGCCAAACCACTCCAAAGTGCAGCTCCCACCCCTCCTCCTCCTCTCCTCGGCGTTTGCAGATGGGTTTTACTCATCCCTGGCTCCAGCCCTGCTGCACAGCCACGGCCACGCTCGTCCCTAGGAGAGTCTGAATGGGAAATGAGCAACAGGAGCGCAGACTTCAAGGCTGGCGGCTTTAGATGTCATTTGGGTTGTTTTTTTCTTAATCAGATCCATTGTCAACCCACAGAAATGTGCCTGTGACACCCTGGGGACGCGTAGTCCTGACGCTGTCTGGGGAGCAGCAGAAATGCAGATGATTCAGCTCCAAAATTATCAGCAGTGGGATGGGATGGGATGGGATGGGATGGGATGGGATGGGATGGGATGGGATGGGATGGGATGGGATGGGATGGGATGGGATGGGATGGGATGGGATGGGATGGGATGGGATGGGATGGGATGCAAGCCTCCCAGCAGATCCCTGGCTATTCCTGGGCAAGAGCTCAAAGCCGCCTTTGCATCTCTCTCTCTCTCCTCCTCTTGCAATCAGAGCAGAGAACACAATTCCAAATTCCCTCATTGAACACATTCTGGTCTCCCCCAGCCCTGCAGGAAGGGAATGGAGCCGGAGCTCCTGGGTCATGGCTTTGCTGGCTGGCATCCCTGAGTGCCAGCAGTGCCAGGAAGGACAAACAGCACCCCAGGCACGACCCTGTTGGCCTTTCCCATCTGCCAGGAGGGTTTGTCCCGGCTCCTGCTGCCGCTGCTATTTTCTCCTTGTTTTCCTAGACATTGACACTTCCTCCCTGCACCCACAGGATGGTTTCCAGGCTTCAATTCTCTTCCCTATGGCAACAAAAAGCCAGCCAGGAAACCTCAACCCACTCACTCAACTCTCTGGCACAGGGAGGGAGGTGGGGGAAGCTCCAGCCCCTCTGGGCTGGTCACTCCAGCTCCACACAAAAATATTTGAAAGCAAAACTTTGGTGACAATTACAAAGGTGTGGCTCACCTGGAGCGTCACCATAGCCCAGGCGAGCAAGGGGACACCAGAAGAAGGATGGGATTTGCAGAAATCCCTGTTGCACGTCCATCCCAGCCCAGATTCTCTCAGATGCTGGGTTTGAGCACTGGATTGATCCAGCCTACAGACCCCCTGCTCCACCAGCATCCCAGGGATGCTGCTCCACGAACACCCAAATTGTCCCCACTGCTCCTAAAATACCCAAACTGTCGGGGAAAGGCCAGAGCAAGGAGTGGGTGCTGAAGAGGAAACAGGGAGGAAGGATGAGAGAGCAAACAAATCATCTCAACTCAAATCAAAGCAGGCCACGGAAATGATTACGCTTAAGCTTTTCACGCCTGGTTAATTTTTTTATTATTCAAACAAACTCCTGGTTTTGTTTTGCCACCTTGAAGGAAGAAGCAGAGGGGAAAGAGCTCCTCCAGCAACCCCAGATAATAACCAATGGGAATAAAAGGCTTCCTGATCCAGCAATGGGAGACAATCAGCACGAGCTGAGGTGCAGGAGCATCTTTAACATACCCTGCCTTGTCAAAACAAAAATAGGAACATTTGTGGGGAAAAGGGCTGAAATTAGGGATTTATTTGGGGTGGGAAGGCACTGCATCACGCACTTTGCTGCCACAGCAAAAGACATTTTGGGATCTCCAGGGAAAACTGGGCCAGGGATGGGATCCAGGGATGGGATCCAGGGATGGGATCCAGGGATGGGATCCATGGATGCCCAACGAGTCTGAGCAGTGAGGACACGGTGCAGCAGGAAGGATGTGACCCTGAGGTGCCTGCTGGGCTCACAACCCCACTCCCATCTCTTCTTTCAGTTGTGTCTCTGCTCGGGACTTTTGGCATCTTTGCTTTTTCCCGGTGCTCCCACAAACCCACCGCCAGCCTTAGAAGGATTTTCCCCCTTCCAGGACAATTCTTCAAGGCCAACAGAGGGATGTAACCCTTCCAAACCCACCAAGCAGCAGCTGAGATGCTTCTGCAGCTGCTGAGGCCGAGGAGGAGCAGCCTCTCCCCCTGTGCAGCCGCTGCTCCTTTAACGGCGCCGTCAGAGAAAACACCCGCGCTGCAAATCCAACTGTGCGTCATTCAGCTCTCATTCTGATTGTTAAAAATTCATTAATGAGAGCAGATTGGTATTATATCGCTGCCTTAATTAAAGAGGGCTACGGAACAGCATTTTAAATAGCAATGTCATTTTCTAATTGACACAGCTACATTATAAAGAAAAATACTTAAACAGAACTTGAAACCGAGCCGGTTTCTTCTGATGGCAGAGCTCATTTTGGCTTCAATTTTTAATCTGCTCATAAAATATTTACGGGCAAGGGAAGGGATAATGTTTCTCCAGGTGTACAGTTCCCCTCCTCCTGCCCAGGCCCCGGGGAGGATGGTAAGGGAGGAAGGCTCCAGCATCCAGGGAAGCTGCTCCTCCATCCTCCTCATGCAGGATCCCATGGCTGCGTGCCTTCCTAAGCCCCAGGAGATTGGGAGACCCCAAGCCCTGCTCCACTTGCATCCCTGCAGTTAAATCCCACTGGAGTTGAGTGGAAAATGTGGGGGTTTTTTTGCTGTTTTGCCTGAGCCCAGCATTTCTCCCCCACCAAGGGCAGAAGGATGACAGGGAAAAGCATATCTGTGCCTGAGAGGGGTTCCAGAACTGCCTGGGTGCCTGTGGGCCTGCAGAAATCCCTGTTGCATGTCCATCCCAGCCCAGATGGGCAGGCACAGGGATGTGGGATGGGGATGCAGGATAGCTCAGGCCAAAAGCATCCCACATCAGGCCACGTCCAGACACCGGATCTCCCCTCTCGCGCGCAGACACTCAACACCTTCCTCCCCTTTTTCATCTGCTTCAACCACAAACTCCCTACATCCAACAGCTAACTCCACGCACTCCAGAGCACAGATTCCTCCTGTTTTGCATTTAGGAAAAAATCTGGTCACCACTTCAAGCAGAGCAGGGAAGAAAACAGAAAAAATTCCTGCGCGAGGCGGCGCGTCCCCCTCTCCCCACCCCGCACGCAGCACTCTGGGAAAGCAGCCCCTGCTCACGCCAGCAGGAGAAGATTTTTGCACCAGCATGAGTGGAAATTAGTGGCATCAGGCCACTGGGTTTTGCCAGGCAGCCGGGGTGAGCTCATGGCAGAGCTCACAGAGCTCACAGAGCCAAGCCCAGCGAAAGCGGCAGCACCGCGCCTTGGCCACCGCGCTCGCAACAAGCACGAGGGCAGGGTGAGCCAGAGGACAGGTTGCTCACAGGCTTAAACTCTGGAGCTAACTCTCACTAGCATTCCAGATGACCTCCCAGGTCCTAGAGGCACCCTCCGCCCTGCCTCAGTTTCCCTCCTTGCCCGCTCCCTTTTTCCAGGTGCCTCTACAGCATCCCCAGCCTGAGGGGTGAGGGGATGGGGGGATGCTCCAGCCAACCCCAGGTTTGGAGCATCCCTCACCCTCTGCCTGCTCACAGCAACTTCCAAAAGCAAAACAGCAGCAGCCCACAGGGTGGCTTGGCATGGCTGTGCTGTTTTTCCAAAATTTAGAAAACCAACAAGACGGGAAACATCAACTTCTCCCTCGCTCTCCGAGGGAGGGCTGCTCACCTCCACACCCCATGGGAAGCAAAGAGCAGGAGCTGGCACCACACAGGATGAGCCCAGGGAGGTGGCAACACACCCACCAAGCTGCTGGGGGGTCCAATCCAATCCAATCCAATCCAATCCAATCCAATCCAATCCAACCCAATCCAAACCCTTGTCCATCCAAGCCTCCCTCTGCCACCATCCTCCCCACGTCCCCTGCTCCTGTGGCTTCTTCCCCTCCTGTTGTGAGAGGGTGAGGCTGTCCAGCTGGCTCGTGGAGGATCTGGCCAGGCTGTTTAATCAGGGAGAGTGATTGGGCCGTAATTTCTTCTGATAAAGTATTACAGATGCTGCATTTCGAGCCATCTGGCAGCAGCCCACGTTTCCTGCCTCTGCTTCTCGCGCTCTCGGGAGGAGAGGGGAGAGAGGGAGCAAAAATTAAAGGCAGGACGGCAGGGAGGGCTGTGCTGGGATGGGAAGGGATGGGATGGGATTGGAAGGGGAGCAGAGAAGGAATTTCCAGCTCCCATTCCTCCCACAGGATGGGACAAGTGAAGAGCACATCAATGTCCCCAGGAATAAGCAGAGCAAGCGGGGCTGCTAAAGCCAGGGCAGGGACAGAGCCCTCAGAGCATCCTCCTAAGCAGGAAAATCCCCCTGGAAGGGTGAAACTCCCTTCTCCCTGCCTGCCCCACACTTCAGCCCCAATGAGGGTCCCCAAGCCTTTAACTCTGGTCACAACATTGAGAAAATCATCTCATCAGAGCGAGGCAAGCCCAAAACCAAACAGATCTGAGTCCATGCAGCCTCAGAGCAGAGAGTAATTCACCCTGAGCCCAGCAATCCGGCAGCACAGGGGGAGGCTCTGCAAACAAGAGGCAGCTCCTTCGGATTTAGCCCAGCCTGAGCAGAACCACATTAAAAATAACTGAAGGGAAGGGCTCTCACTTCATTACTCCCGACAGAACTGGGTCTTGATCACGCCAAGGATCTGCTGGGGAGCCCTCACAGCCCTGCCTGGAGCTGCTCAGGTGTGAGGGGGGTGCAGGGGGCTTTATTTCCCACTTTTCCCTCACCTGCTGGTGCAAAATGCACAAATCCCTTGTGCCCAGCATTCCCTGCATCCCCATCCTGGGGAGATGGGGATGGTGCTCCAGCAGCTCCAGCAGCACACAGAGGCACCAGAGATGCTCCTGGCTTGCAAAACCACAGGAGATGCCTTGGGATGTGTGGGATCAAAGCCCTGAAGTTTCCTTGCGAACCACAGAGAGTTAAAGGCTGGCCAAGGCCCTGCAGCACGAGCTTTATGCATATGTAGCCAATGTAATGCAATTATGCATTAATCTATAACTAACAGCCACGGTAATACAACATTACAGTAGGTAGATTATCCCATCTCCTGTCATTTATTATTGTTATTTGTAATCCATTAGTGTCCAGAGCTGGACTGGGGTCAGAGTGCAGTGTCCTGGCAGGTTTTCACCCACCCTGGAAGGAGAAGGAGGATGAAATGAAGACCCTCCTGCTATGGGGCCAAATCCTGCCCCACAGTGACTCCTGGGCAGGGATCCCTCTCTCTGTTGGCACCAGGACAGTTTTCAGGGCTTCCCAATGGGATACATCCGCCAACACTGCATAAAGCCACCACGGCTTTGCCCACCATTCCCTGCCCCAAAATGCTGGGGCCAAAGGGGATGAGGGGCTCAGCAGGAACCTGGGAGCCCAGGGGCCAGAGCAGTGCCCCACCATCCCCATGGAACCACTCCAGCTGCCCTGGAGCACAGGGAACAAAGCCCAACTGGTTCCACACAGCCACCAATTAATCTTGATCGACACCACCCTCCAGGGTGAGTCATCCACCCCGAGTCAATTTACATTTTTATTAAATCACACAGGAAAATCAGGAGCCTTGTTACTTCCAACTCAACACGAGTTCTGTGTTCCCCCACCGTTCACCCTGTGGGGAAACACCCCGGGTTAAACCTGGCACCTCCAGTTTAACCATTTCTCCCTGGCACTCCCCATCCCAAAGCAGCTCTTTCTGCACGGCCTGCAACTAAAATCAGGCTGGAAACCAGATCCTGGAGGGGAACTGTGACAGCTGGAGATGCTGCTGCCCAGGGAAGGAGGGCTGGGTGCATTCCTGGACACCCAGTGCGTGCCACAGGCAGCACCAGTGGCTGATAGTTATAGATCCAGACCCTGCAGGGACCTCCAAGGGTTCAACAGCTCTGTTTGTGTCACCACCGTGGAGCTGGATCTGTCTCAGGAAGTTCCCTGGGAGGGAAAGGCAGGTCCATGTGCACAGCAGCAGCTGGGGGATCAATCAGTGCAGGTTTAAATCCATCCTCACACCCATCCCATCCTGTAGGACTGTATCATCCTCACTGCTGCTACACAGCAGTGCTAAATTCAACAGCCTTTTATTTATGGCTCCCACATGATGCAGGAGGATCTGCGGGAGAGCAGGGAAGGGATTTCTGGAGCAGGGATAAAACCCAGTGTGTGCACAAGCCAGAGCAAAGGGCTTCCCCTGGAGCAGCACGGCAATCCTGTGGCTGCTCAGCGGGCTAAAACAAGAGGAAGGGTCTCCTGACACTGCCTGGATTAATATTTGCTCTAAGAGAAAGCCCAAAAGCTCCTGCTGGGATCAGGATTCCATCCTGCTGGGGACTGGGATGGAGAGTGCTTGCTCAGAAGAGCACTTAATGTGACTGGGTCAGAAAATTATTTCCCAAGGATGAATGCTCCAATGATGGAACGTTTCCCAAGGATGAACGCTGATTGTTTGTGAAGTCTGATCAATTTGGGCCATATTTCCTGTGAAAGGAGCAAGAGGAAGGAGGAGAATTTCCATCTTGCAATTAAATTCCAAAAATCCTGTCTTTTTCTCCCAAAGCAGCACAAAAGCACGGTTTGAAATCTCTGTGCTTCCTGCCAGCGGGGAGGGCTCCAAGTTTCAACCACACTCTTTGCAATTCAATTAGCTGCATCCTAGGCAAGGGCTGAAATCCCAAAATCTGAGCAATGTGCTCAGGGATACTCGTGGCACAGAGATACGACGGCACAGGGTTGTCACAGCACAGGGATCTCGTGGCACAGGGATGCTCTGAGCCAGCTCAGCCCTTTGGGATCACACTGCACCAAATCCCCAAACCCCAAACCCCAGCTTAGCCCTTTGGGATCACACTGTACCAATCCCCAAACTCCAAACCCCAGCTCAGCCCTTTGGGATCACACTGCACCAAATCCCAGTTCCCTTTAGGATCACACTATACCAAACCCCAATGCCAGGATCAGCCCTTTGAGATCACACTGTACCAAACCCCAAACCCCATCCCAGCCCTTTGGGATCACACTGCACCAAACCCCACTTCCCTTTGGGATCACACTTTACCAAGCCCTAATGCCAGGCTCATCCCTTTGGGATCACACTGTACCAAATCCCCATCCCAGTCCTTTGGGATCACACTGTCCCAAACCCCAAACCCCAATTCCCTTTGGGATCACACTGTACCAAATCCCAAGCCCCAGTTCGGCCCTTTAGGATCACACTGTACCAAATCCCAATGCCCTGCTCAGCCCTTTGGGATCACTCTGCACCAAACCCCCATCCCCTTTGGGATCACACTGCACCAAACCCCAATCCCAGCTCACCCCTTTGGGATCACACTGCACCAAACCCAAATACCCTTTGGGGTCACACTGTACCAAACCCCAATCCCCTTTGGGATCACACTGCACCAAACCCCAATCCCCTTTGGGATCACACTGCACCAAACCCCAATCCCAGCTCACCCCTTTGGGATCACTCTGCACCAAACCCCCATCCCCATGCCATCCCTTTCGGCCCCTCCAGGCACTCCCATCCCCCGGCAGGATTTGCTGGCTCAGCAGAGCAGCTCTGCCCCCTCCCCGGGCTGCGGGAGCACCAGGAGCAGCCGGGAGAGGGAATCCCCTCCCCAGCATCCCCCTCCCCTTCCCGGCTGCTCCTCGGGGGGCAGCCGCGATGCGAGTTCGGATTTCCCAGGCTGCCTGCAAAGGGCCTTTCTCGCATTCCTGCCGTGCCTGCAGCGCTTCTCAAGTCCTGTTTTTCCACTCCAGCAGCCCCCCCTTCCTTGTTTTCCTTCTCCGGCTGCTGACCCAGATTTCATAATGAATGAATCCATGCAGCGCTCTTCAGACTTTAATTATTTTTTTTTTTTCACATTTTCTCTTCATACATTATGCATCAATAATAAAAAAAAAAAAAAAAAAAAAAGAAAAAAGAAAGAAAAAAATCCACCAAATACCAACGCACCCCAGCACAATTAATTTAAGGCTGAATGGTTCACCTCTGCCTGTCGCTAATCGCAAACGGGCCTGGAAATTGCAGCGCTTGTTTTAGGCCTTGTGTTAATGTCAGAATGAAAACAAACAGGTTTCAGGAGGCTGCTGTGCCTCAGACAGCAATGCCAACTCATGGCTTTCTTCAGAAGAGAAGCAAGCACAAAAACCAAGCAGAGAAGTTGGGGGTTTAGGCTGTTTACAGTGAGAAGTCGCCACGTAGCTGCCTCTTCCTGCCCTGCTCCTGACCACGAGGGAGAACTGCACAGAAAGGGCAGGAGGACACAGGGGGATCAGGGGGGAAATGGGGAGATCAGGGGGGAAATGGGGATCAGGGGGGAAACGGGGATCAGGAGGGAAATGGGGATCGGGGGGGAAACAGGAGACAGGAGGGAAATGGGGATGAGGGGGGAAATGGGGATCAGGGGGGAAATGGGGATGAGGGGGGAAATGGGGATCAGGGGGGAAATGGGGATCAGGGGGGAAATGGGGATCAGGAGAGAAATGGGAAAGAGGAGGGCAGTGGGAACCATGAGGGCAGCGGGAAACAGGAGGGAAATGGGAACCAAGAGGGAAATGGGCACCAGGAGGGAAATGGGGATCAGGAGAGCAATGGGATGAAGGAAAGAGATGCAGAATGGCAATGGGATGAAGGATGGCAGTGGGATGCAGGATCGCAAGGGGATGAAGGATGGAGGGAATTCCTCCATTCCCAGGACTGCAGAGGCTTTGGTGCAAACCTCCCCAGCTCACAACCAGCACGGTGACTTTGCTTTTCCCAAGGGATGACATTTTAATCCCTCCACCTCCCAGGCCTCAGGGAAATCCCTGAGCCAACCCTCCCTCGGGGTGGGCTCAGGGAAACACCACAGGCTCAGGGGCTCTGCCAGCTGTGCCCACACCTCTCCCTTCCCTTCCAGGCAGGGCCAGAAACACATCCCTGGCTGAAAACCAACTCTGGACCAGTTGTGACCTTTCCAGCTGAAATTCCAGCCCTGCCACAGGCACAGGCAGTGCTGCCCTGATTTACAGATGCTCAGGATCTGCCCATGTCTGTGCCAAGCCCTTCCTGCAGCCCTGCCTACGCAAGTCCCTGCAGAAAAAAAAAAAAAAAAAAAAAAAAAAAAAACACCAAAGCAACACATGCAAACACAAAAGGCCCTAATTTGATCATATTCCTCTGAACTAAAAGCACCTTTGACCTAAATTTCCACCACGGGTTGGAATTCACCCTCGGCTGGCAGTGGATTAGGAGAGCAGAGCCTAAGAGAGATCCAGGATCCTGCTGCCTCCCTTCCCAGCAGAGGGGAAGGAGGGCAGGAACCCCCAGCACACCCTACCCAGCCCTAGAAGCGCCTGGGTGTCTCAATTTATGTAAAGTGGAGCTAATTTCACATTATCATATGATATTAGAGCAGCCTACCTCTCTCCTGCAGCCCATGAGCAAAATCCCTGAGCAAAGCTATGAGGAGCGTATGGAAAAACATCTCCAAGCACAAACATCCACCTACAGCCTGAGCTGTCCAAAGTCACAGAGCCATCACAAAAGAGGTTTCAAGCAAAAGCAAACAGTCTTGTGGATGTTTTTTCTCTCCCAAAAACACCCAGAGATTGAAGCTTCTCCTAAACACGTTCAGTATTTTTGCTCCTGCTGGCAGTTTAAAGGGAGCTGGCAGAGTTCTCTGGTTTTGTTATCAAGGTAACAGCAAGAATTATTCCTGCTCTGTCATTAGGAGCAGTTTCCATCCTCTCCAAGGCTGCCAGAGGTGAGGAGAGGCTCTGACAGAGGCAGGAAGGTTTGGTGGGTGCTGGGGGAGGCAGAGCTGACCACGAGCTGCCCCTGCATCCTCTGACTTTGTCAACACCTTTGCAAGAAATTTCCTGGAGAGGAGGGAGGGAGAGAGGAGATTACACAGTGCTGACAAGCTCCTGGGATGTTTCTGGGATGCCCTGCAAGCTGTCAGGCTGTGATGGGCAGCAGGGATCCCATGGCACTGTCCCTGCAGGGCTGTGGGGATGAGACCGTCGGGTCACACTGGACTGAGTCACCTGAACCTACCCATCCTCATCAATCATCCTGGCACGGGGAACAAGTAATCCTCAGGGAAAGCTGGTTTTGGAGGCTGCTGAATTGTTCTTGGCACTGCTTAGGGGAGTTTTGATTCACCAGAAAATCCCAAGCATTTTAATAGCACCAGAATATTTGCTCATGAGATGATGAGTCTCATGAAATGGGACCTGGCCTCTGTGTCCCCCATCACAGGGACACTCTACTCTGTCATGTTGATGAGGAAGGATGCTGAGACCAGCCAGGGTCACCTCCTGCATAGGGTGACATGGCCATGGGGGCTGTGGACACAAGACCCACCTTGCCTGGCCAGGAATTCCATCAGGAGCTGCACCAGGGTGGGATGAGCAACCATGCCCACCACGCATGCCCCAACCATGCCCACCACGCATGCCCCAACCATGCCCACCATGCATGCCCACCAGCCTGGCCAAGCTCCAAAATACCCCTGTGCCACCAGACCAGGGGGTTAATCCTCACCTTGTCCCCACACCTCTCTGCTGTGCCCTTTCCAGGTGCCATCAGACCAGGGCATTGACCCTCACCTTGTGCCCACACCTCTCTGCTGTGCTCTTTCCCAGTGCCAGCCAGAAGCAGCTCCAGCCACCTCCCAAAGCGTTGACTTTGGCTGTGGGCAGCCACATCTCTCCCTTGGGGCCACCTCACAGCCTGTTTTCCCTTGGCCCAGGGAAAAACTCCTAATTATTGCTTTTTTTTTTTTGCCTCTCCTTTCTTCTATTTTAAGCTCACACGCCTAAAATTAGATCTGCTCGCACAATAGGGCTCTGAGATTTAATCCCTTCCCTAAAAGCTGACAAAATAAATCGAACGTTTGAGTCACTTCTACAAACTCCTCAGCTGCCAAAAGGAGTAAATAAACAAACAAACAGAAACTGCAGGAGGGCCAAACCACTCTGTCCAGAGGGATTTCAAAATAGCTGCACCTGCACCAAACCATCTCCTGCACCCAGCGAGGAGCTCCTGGAGGGCTCCTCTCTGTAAATCTCACTGTGCTGTGGATGCTCAGATGCTGCAGCAGCTCCTGGGGAGCCGAGTGAAGAGCCAGCAGACACAAGGCTGCCTGTGTGGGTGGTGGGCACCAGAACATCGTGGCTTCAGCTGCCTCCCCCTAAAACGCTCACGGGGACAGAGCTCAGAGAGACGCTCAGGTTCCAAAGGCTGTGGGTGCACAGAGCTCGCACAGGAAAAACAGAGAGGGATCCATTGGTGGGATCTTCAGACTTTAATTGTTTTTTCATTTTTTCTCATCATACATTATGCATTAATAATAAAAAAAAAATAAAGAAAAAAATCCACCAAATACCAATGCACCCCAGCACAATTAATTTAAGGCTGAATGGTGCCTGCTGTTCCTGCAGCCCCTGGTGACGGCTCAGCACACCAAGAGGAGCAGAATCAGCCCTGGCTGGAGCCACAGCCCTGCTGTTACCTCACCTCCAGCTGCTCCACACCTCAGCCTGCCAGGTGGGGCAATGGCACAGACCGCGCTCGCAGCACGGCAATTAGTTAATATCTGCAAAGTGCCCTGCAGTTAATTAATTGCCATTAACTCATTAGCCAGATTTTGACCTCCTAAGCCCAGCTTGAAGGCCTGTCCTGCTAGGCAGGGGCTGGTGTGCTCAGCCAGCTGTGTGTATGCAGAACCCACGCCCAGCTGGCTGTCCCTGTGCCCAGGCAGCACCACCAGTGTCCCCTGGGTGTCCCTGCATGGCTACACGAGGCCATCCAGCCCTGCCACCCTGCCCACCCTCCCAGGGGTGGCTCTGGGGCTGTCCCTGCAGGGATGTGGCCACCAGGCTGAGCGCTGGCTGGCTGTGTGTGCACTGGGAGCAAATTCCCATCTGGCACTGGATTAGTGCCATATGCTGCCCAGGGAACCTGGCTGCCTGCAGCCTGGCACCAGGGGGGTGCCCACCTTCCTCTGCAGCCCATCCTTGCTGTGCTGGTACCCAGCCAAAGCAGCAGGGTGAAAATTTAACAGCTGTACATCCACGTCCCCTCCCCGTGGGTATATCCCCCTCCTCAGTGAGGGATGTCCCTTCCAGCATCACCCGAGGCTGCACGAACACTGCTGGGGGGATGCAACAGCCAGGGCTGCAGCTGCATCCCTTCCACACCCCCTTCTGCACCCCAGGACAACACTGGCACAAAGCCCTGGGTAGGGGCACCATCAGCCCTGTCCATCCTGCCAGGTGCTGTGGCACTGCCAGGGCTCAGACCCTGCAGGTCTCTCAGGGACCAACAGGCAGCAGGCAACAATAACCAGCACATGATGCTCGTCCCAGCTGGAAAATCACCTGCCAGCCCTCTGCAGGAAACCCCAAAGTTTCACCCCAAAGAGCTCCCTGCTGTGCCCCAGTCCTTCACAAAAGCTCCACACTCACTGCCTGCACATCCACCCTTCCCAAAGGGCTTTCCATGGATAATCCCAGATGGGCCATGGGGCAAGGTCCACACCAGCAAGGTGGGCAGAGCCCAGGCCTCACTACTCCACACCTGCTCCATGGGATGCCCACGATGGGCAAAGCCACTGGGCACTCCAAAACACTCCAAACCACTCCTGGATGCTCCAAACCAGTTCTCCAGGATGCCCACAATGGACAGATCCCAGCCCTGCCCAGCCCATGCCACCTTTCCAGGACTCCCATACACTGCACAGATCCCATCCCTGCCCAGCCCATGCCAGCTTCCAGGGATTCCCACAATGGACAGATCCCAGTCCTGCCCACCCCATGCCAACTCTCCAGCTGCCCACAATGGACAGATCCCATCCCTGCCCACCCCATGCCAGCTGTCCAGCTCGGGCCGGCAGCAGCCCCGGCACGCGAGACCGCGGCCTCGGGAGCAGCCAACAACAACAAACTCGTGTGTGAGCCACAAAGGGGAGAAACCCTGCGAGGAAACAATCCCAGCCCGACTCTTCCCGAGCCCACACTGTAAATAACGCCACGCACGGGTTTGTTTTATTTGTTTTAATGATGGAAACACAGCCCGGATTGTCCTGCTGGCTTGGGCAGGCCCTGTCCCCGAGCAGGGGAAGCGAGGGACACCCTGCAGAGCCACTGTGGCCAGCAAGCCTACAATAAACAATGAAAACTGTGCCTCAGAACTCGGGGCTGAGCAGAGTCTCAGCAGAACCTCAGCAGAGCCTCAGCAGAACCTCAGCACTCCACCAGGCTGAGCCCAGCCCAGGTGGCACACAGAGGCCAGAGCTCTGGGCTGAGCAGAACCTCAGCAGAACATCAGCAGAACCTCAGCAGAGCCTCAGCAGAGCCTCAGCAGAGCCTCAGCAGAATCTCAGCAGAGTTCTGGGCTGGGCAGAACCTCAGCAGAGCCTCAGCAGAACCTCAGCAGAGCCCCAGCAGAACCTCAGGAGAGCCCCAGCAGAACCTCAGCACCCTGCCAGGCTGAGCCCAGCCCAGGTGGCACCCAGAGACAAGACCCAGCAGTGTCCTGTGCCAGCTGCCCAGCTGGCAAGGAGGGAACTGAGCCCCAGAGACGGGAATGTTGCACACTTCAGTGGTTGTTTCCAAGGCAGTGGTGTCTGGTCCTGCATGCTGGGGCTACAGGCCTTCCCAAGACACTCATCCTTGTTTTCCACAGCGATCTCAACACCAGATTGGCTCGCCCACGTCTCCATCGCTGCTGCCATTGTCCTGACACACCATTCCCATTGCTCCACAGGCAGGAGGAACCTTCTGAAATGGTTTTCTTGGCGTCAGAACAAGCCTGTCCTTCTCTGCTTCCTCCTCCTGGTCCAGCTGGGGATGGAGGGTCCAGCCCTCACCTCCCACCACATCACTCAGTGCCAGGAGGAAGCCAGGCTACCCAAAGCCAAGACAACCCTCAGACACAAGCAAGTTAAAAACACCTCTTTTTCAGACCAAAGTTCAGTCCCCAAATGGCAAGAGAATCCAGGAAAAATGTGGCAGGCCCGGCTGGTGGCCGGCTTCCAGCAGCAGCACCTCCCTTCGGAGGAATCCAGCAAGGAGTCTCACTAATCCACCCAGGACACACCAACATTTGTTCCTCATATTACTGGGTAGGGTGTTGGTTTTTTTTGTGGGTTTTTTTTCCCCTCTTTTTCGGTTTTTTTCCGTCTGCTCAGCAGATTTGCGTGGGAAGGCACCAGAGCCACGGGGATGGAGCTGGGATGGGGAGGGGGATAGAGGGACCCCTGGAATTGTGTGTGCTCCTGGCACCAGCCCAGGGAGCAGAGTGGGGAACAAATACTGAACAAATACATAACATTAACCCCGTGCCTCAGTTTCCCTGCCCTCACAGATGTGCTGGGGGGCAACACAGGCACTACAGGGGAATGAGGGGGCACAGACAGCACTGCCAGCACCCAGCAGGACGGGTCCCCCAGCAGGATGGGTCCCCAAGCCTTTCCTCCAACCCCAGTGAGGACCCAGCTTTCCCCCCCCAGACCATCCCACCCCACTGCTTCTGCCCCCTTGCAATTCCCAAACTGCACCCCAAACCCACCTCACCCTCTCCCCAGCTCTGCCCTGATAAGGTCCCACACGTTTCCCATGAGGGTTTTTGCCCCTCACCACCCTGCTGAGCTCCAGCTTGCCTTGTGCTGACTGCACACAGGGCACACGTGGCCTTGCCATCCACATCAATCCCTCACTGTTGGGAAGGACAGGAGCTGGGGGCTCACATTTGGTCCTCAGGGGCTCAGCACCAGCCTCTCCTCCCTCCCTCCCTCCCGGTGAGATGCCCCCTGAGGAATTTGCACCTCATTCCTTGACACCCGCTTTAATTACAGGTATCACGGCAGCTCCTGTCTTTCACAAGAGCTCTGAGCAAACTTCCTGCTCTCTTTTGTCCGTGAGGGGTTCCTGAGTCACTGCATCCCTCCCCTCACAAGCAGAGGGTGGTGGGCTCTGCCAAAGCCCCCCAAAGGCTGGGGGAGAAACTCCTGGCCCCTCAGCTGTGACATCCCAGGGTGATCTTAGGAATTCCAACCCTGGTTTCCAGCAAGGAGAGCCCACAGGCAGGAGTGACACTGAGACATGGGAGGTGCTGTCTCTAAGAGCTCCCTGCACTCAGATGCTCCATGCTCACCCACCAGCCAGCACAACAGCAAAATGCTGATGGGTGTCTCCAAAATCCTTCCCCAACAGCACATCCTGATGCTGCAGCACCCCTGTGCCTGTGGCACTGCTCACCAGGCTCTGCAGGGAGCAGGCACACCCCAATGCCAGCTTGGTTCTCCTCCCCAGCTGCTCCCTGGCACCACTGCCCCATCCACCCATCCCTTCCTGATGGAGTTCCCTCTGCAGGGTTGTGGGTTTGAGTGCTGTTGTATTTTGAAACATAAAGTCATTAATTTCAGCCTAATGAGGATTTTATTGGCTGGGGATTACCATTATTCAGCTCAAGGAGATGCAAATAAACATTCACAAGCTCTAGTTCTGTGGAAGGATCCTGATCCTGCTGATGGCTCCCATCCCTATCCATCCAGACGGGTCCTTCCACTGCCATCCACCTTCTCCCTCCCATTCCCACATTTCCCTGTCCCAATCCACGGGCTGGGATTGATTTCAGCCTAATGAGGACTTTATTGGCTGGAGATCACCATTATTCAGCTCAAGGAGATACAAATAAACATTCACAAGTTCTAGAGTCTGTAAAAGGATCCTGATCCTGCTGATGGCTCCCACCCCAGCACCAGACAGGCCCTTCCACTGCCATCCACCTTGTCCCTCCCATTCCTAGATTTCCCTGTCCCAATCCACGGGCTGGGAGCCCCACAGGGCTCAGGAAGGGACCCTGGGCTCACAGCAGCCACACCACACCACACCACTCTGCTTGCTTTAATTTTTAATCAAGTCACAAGACGGGGCGGATGCAGCTGGAAATAAATCATCAACCACAACAGCAATAAAAGCACCCTGGTGGCCTCGGCTCAGACGTGGTGAGCGCAGGACGAGCAGCCAAACCACCACTGTCCCATCACTGACAGGGTGACAGAGCAGCTCCTGTGCCAAGCCTGGACACTGCAGCTGTCACTGAGGAAATGGTGACAGGGTTGGGCCAGGAGCTGCTACAGCCAGTCAGGCCAGCTCCGTGTCACAGGGAAAAAGGGATCCAGGATTGCAGCAGTCCCTGGCACACCTGCCCTGGGGACACACATCCCTCCTAGCTCGGGGCTGCAGCTCCCCTTTGCAGCCTCCTCCAGTCCCAATGGGAAAAGGGGAAAGAAAGTCTGTGCAAGCCTCTCCCACGCAGGGCGCCAGCAGAGCTCCTGTGCAGGGATTGAGCAACGTGGGGATGAGCCAGCAGCATCTCCCCAGCCCTCACCCTCACCACATCAGCCAGCTCCCCTGAGCCCACCCAAATGCATGCCAGGAAATGGAATTTCCCTCTGCTGCTGCCCAGAGGATTCCTCTGCACCAGGCAGGAGCACGGGGCTGCTGCCTCCTCACCAGGGTCCCTGCTCGCAGCTCAGGGATGTTCTCCCTTTCTTTGTGAGGATTAGACACACTTCTTTTCTCTCATTGCTTTTCAAAAGAGAGCCTTTTTATCACTGCTGATCCCTGGGGGAAATCTTTCTCTGTTTCTCTCTGTTTCTCTCTCTCTTGCTTTCATAGCTGGGACAGTGGGAAAGGAAGTTTTCCTTCATCTCAATCTCTGTGCTGACAGGCACAGCACAGCCCCCCGAGACCCTGTGTGTACCCCCAGCTCTGCCTGACCCCACCAGGGCTCTCCAGCAGCTCCCAGGCCTGACAATACCCAGCACAAACCCTCCCTGAGCCATTTCGAAACCCACACTTGCGAAATCCTCATAAAAACCCCGGGCAGGACCCGCCAGCAAACCCAGCTCAAGGCAGCCACAGGTGCTCTGCCCTCGCCTACCTGCTCCCATTACATTTCCCAGCGTTTTTAAATGGATTTTCTTTTTTCCTCCCCTCTCCCTCCTCCCTCTTCCTGACTGCTGCGGAACAGATCGAGCTGAGGAGAGGAAACCAAAGCTGGGAGCTGGCAGGGGTTTAGGCACGCACGGCGCTTTTAATGCAGCGCTCGCATGAGGATGGGGAGAAATGCCCAAGCGTGCCTGGGATCACAGCTCACAGCAAAACAAGCAAAGCCATCCTAAAGTGCTGTCAAAAACACCCAAAAAGTGAACTCATGTTTTTTTCTACCCTCTGAGCTCTCTCTGTTACAGCAATCAGGGCCCAGGCTGGTCACAGACAGGGCGTTTTTTTAATTATCGACCATGTTGCAATCTTTTTCTCTTTTTATTTTTAGGAGGCCCTTTAAAACTATAGAGGAAATTATCCAAAAGAAGTTTGTTCAAACGGCCTGTCAGTTTGAGGAAGTGAAATTAAACCAGAAAAAAAAAGAAACCCTAGCCCTGAATCCTAATAAATCACACATCCACACACACACAGAAAACTGGAGAACTCCGGGCATGCCTCCAAAGGCAAGGAAATGGATGATAAACAAAACAAACCTAGCTCTGCCCGGTAATAAAGGCTTCCACAGGGGGAATTTCTCACCCCGGAATCACTTCCACTGAGAAGGGCACAGCTGGTGGCACATGGGGAGCTTCCCCACTGAGCTGAGCCTGCAGGGACAGCCAGCGATGCCATCCCATGCTGAGCTGCTCTGCATGGACAAAAACCCTACACTGCATGAACTTCCCTCCATAAATCCCTCTGGAGCATGCCCTGGTTCTGTCCCCACTGAGAACGGGTCGATCAGCCCGTGATACAGAGAGGTGCTGCTTGGTTGTGCTGCTGTCACCAGCTGGGCTGGCAGTGGGGACCTGCTCAGAGCTCACAGACCCACCCAGAGCAAACAAGACTCACCTTGGAGGGGGGGAAAAAGCTGCAAAACAAAAGCAAGGAAAAGGGCGGATGGAAGAAGGATGATGATGCTGAAATAAACCCCACCAGGCACTCAGGTGTCCAAAGCAGGAGGCAAAATCAGAGTGTGGGACAGCAAAAATGGCAGTGCCAAGGCTCCTCTCAAGCTCCAGATGCAGCTTCCCACAGGTGAGGGTGCTGCAGAGTGATGCCCATCCCTCCCCACCACGGGGCTCATCCTCTGAGCCCACCCAGCAGCAGTGAGAGCAGGGCAGGCACACTGACAGGGCACAGCCCAGCGACCCCAGAGCAGCCCCTGCATGCCCAAAGCAGCATTTTGGGAGACCACAGCTGGGCCAAGAGCTGAGGCTGTGACAGCAGAAGCAGAGGAGGGGTGGGGACATGCAGGGGTGACCCCAGGTGCAGCTGGCACTGTCCCCATGACCACCCTGGCACGGCCACCAGGGTGGAATCTCCCTCCCTGCTGCAGGGAGCTGAGCCCAGCCCATCCTCTGCTCCGTTCTCTCTTCCAGCAGAGGCTGCCATGAAGGAGTTAAAGCTTTCTGAGCTGGGCTCTCCAGAGGACTGCAGTTAAAAGTCCACCAGGCATTTTCCCATGGTGGACTTTACCCCGGTGCGATAACGCGCCCGGAGGTGCCAGCCTGAGAGGGACCAGCCAGCAGCCCTGGCACAGCAGGGACAGCTGGCACCAGGCTGGGAGACCCCTGAGAAACCTGCACAGGACAGGAACCTGCAAACCAGCCACCAAAAGCAGCATTTGGGGTTTGGCAGTGAGAGCCGCATGGAGCAGCGCTGTGCTATCCCACCTCGTGTGGGAACGATGTGCCTGCCCCCAAGGAGCCCATTCCATCATGTCCAGCTCAAAACAGGCTGAAATTCCCACTCAGCAGAGCCCAGAGATTTCTCTCCCCATTCCTGAGGGCAAGGCAGAGACAAGCAGCACTGCTGTCCCTGCTGGAACAGGCACCTGGCTCTGCTCTCCAAGGTTGTCCGCAAACCCTCCCTCAGCAGGACGACACACACCATTTTTGAAAAGCTGGGTGATGTAACCAACCCGTATTTATCATGCTGAAAACATCCCAAAGCTCCATCTCTTCCAGCTCCCAAGCACACAGTGTTCTCTTAATAAAATAATTGCAATGATGAATAGCTCCTTATAATGTTCTTCTTCTGCAGCTAGTGACAGGGCCAAGAGCTGGGATGGAAAGTCCTTCTCCTCAATGAACCCTCAAGGTACATTCAGAATTTTACCTCCTCCAAGCAAAAAGGGCTGAAAAACTGGGGAAGTGCTGGCAGTGCTGTTCCAAGTCATCCCACCAGGCAGAGAACACCAAAATCCCTCTCCTCCAGCTCAGCCCCATCATTGTCTTAGTAATAAAGTCAGCAAATCACTGCAGGTCAATCCCAGCCCTTGCTTAAGCTGACGCAATCCTGAAGCCACCTGATGAAATCAGTGCTGAGCTCCAGATCCTGCCACAGGCTCCACAAAAACCCACCCTGACAAAAGCTCCTCTGCCCAAAAGTCCACGGGACCCCCAAAACCAGCACCAGGAGCTCCAGATCCCGCACTTTGGAAATCAGGCTGTGAATTCAATCCTTCACTGCAATTTCCACGCTGACAATCACAGGGCAGCTCAATGCATTGGGGATTGGGGTTGGCTCTTTTTTTTTTTTTTTTTTTGTAAAGTCATTTCTACCTTATTCATTTGTAAAGGTGCTTTGAATTAGGCTCTGCCTTCCCTTCCCACACAAAGCTGGGTTTTACTCTCAGGCTCTCCGGGTGTTTTCCCACAGCCTGTGCTCTCAAAGGCTCAAAACTGAGCAGAGAGGTGGCACAGAGGGACCTGGGACCTCGACTGCAGCTCGAGGGACTTCCCAGAGCCTGGGAGAACTGGCAGGACCGGCTGCTCCCACCCTGCAGGCACATCCCTACACCCAGCTCCAGGCTCACCCCTTCCTACCCAGCACTCTCCCACACCCCAATGTGTCCTCAAAAGGGCTGGTCTGGGCTCTCCAGATTTTGTGCAGGACTGGAGCATCTCTCTGCTCTCGGGATGAGCTTCACCCTCCATGGCACTGCTTTCAAGGCTGTATCCTAAAGTTTGCCTGCTTGGGAAAGCCCTGAGCAGAGCTTTGGGGATCCAACACCATTCCCAAAGCCGTGCCCCCAGGGTGTGATGCTGCACCTTCCAGCATCTGAGGGAAAATTCAATTTCTCCAAGAAACAGACCTGGAGGACTCCTGGAGCAGCCCCACATCCCCTGAGCTGCCCCAGAGTTTTGGGAAGGTGCCTTTAGAGGAGGATCCTCCCCGCACGTTGTGTGTGCGTGGGCTCCAGATGGGCACCTTGCTGTTTGTCACCTGCCTACCCAGGGCCTGCTGCAAGAAATCCCTGCCCTGCAACATTTCCTGCACACACCTAGAGGCTGTGAAACCTGGCCAGACGTGGTTTCCCTCACCTGGCCAGCCTCAGCTGCCGTGGGTTCAACAACACCGGGACGACCGGAGGAGCGGCGCCCAGCTCGCCTCAGCCAGCCCAGACTGAAAAATGCAGTGGGAAAAGGGAGAGCCCGAGCCCCACAGAGCCTGCTGGCCTCTGACTGCCACAGGACAAACCTGCCCCACGGGTGAGGCACGGGCCTGCCACGAGGGAATTGCTGGGTTTTGCCCCTTGAGACTCCAAGGTGAAGCACCATGGCACTGCTACCAAAACACGGCCCCAAACACTGCCAAAAAGCCCTTGGACAATGAAATCTGTGTCTCCTAACCTCACAAACAGGGTGTAATTCGGGGTGCCAGCATCACCCACCCCACACTGCCCTCTGGGGGTGCTGCTCCCAGCCAGTCCCAGCTCTGAAGCGCCGTTTAAAGGCTCCACATTTGCACACAACAGGTACCGAGCTGGCCTGGGGCCAGCCTATCTCCAGCTGGGATCAGCTAAGCCTTCCTAAGTGCTTAAACAGGGGCCTGCAGGTCCCAGGAGCCTTAACTCTCCCTGGAGCCCCTCTGAGGAGCATGGTGTAAAAACCAGCAAGGCTGGCAGAGGAGAGATGTGGGTTTAGGGCAGCACAGGTCACTGCACGCTGCCCTCCCAGCCCCATTCCCGACTGCAGCGCTCCCCAGGATCTGCCTGGGCATCCTATAAAAAACCCACAACGGGGGCTGGGCAGAGCAGCCTGTAAAGCACAGGGCATTAACACCCAGGCTGGCACAGCTGGCTCACAGCGTGCCCAAGCAGCCAAGCACAATCTGCTTAGGGGTGCAGAAAGTTTTGGTTTGCCCCGGCAGGAAGGGAGCCTGGGTGGCCTCTGTAGGTACAGGAAACCCCTTTCTATCACACACATCGCTCTGCTTCCTCTGGATTTCTTTAACCTTTCACTCTTGGCCTGATTTATGCTTTCACACTGATTTTTGCACGCCTGCATTTCCCTCCTCCTCCTCCTCGGTGCTGCGGAACCACACCAGCAAAAAAGCTGGCAGGGCTTTTTTGGCATCCAGCTGCCCAGAGCCAGAATAATCCCTGCAGGGAAACCTCCTGCTCTGGGTTTGGCAGGAGGAGGGGAAAATGCCGTGTCCTGTGTTGTTTGCTCCAGCACGCAGCTCCAGCCCACCCATGGGATCCACGCCGGGCTGCGTGTGATGGGCAGGCACTGGAGCAGCAAATCTGGGAGCCCAGGGACACATCCCAGGCAGAGATGGAGATTCTGCTGCACAGGAGCTGCCTGGGGAGCCCCGGGCTCCAGCACAGCCCAGGGCTGGCTTCTCCTTGCAGACAAGGAAAGGAATCCGTGAGCAGCTCAGCGCCGAGCCCTCCAAAGCATCCAGGCACTGCACAGCAGGCAGCACCCTGTCCACAAAGGGCATCCCTGGCACCACAAGCACGTGGAGCAGTGCCCAGCCGTGCCATCAGAGGCAGGAGGGCGTGAGGACAGCGGGGACACAGCCCTAATGTCACCTAAAGGGCCCCTTGGGTGGCAAGAGGAGCTGCTTGTTCCCAGTCTCCGCGGGGATCCTGGCACAAAATGAGCAAAACATTGGATTGTGTTGGAAGCTTCCTGGGATGGGGAAGCTGAGGCCAGCAGCTCCAAGGCACTGTCAGAGCAGGGACAGCAGCTCAGGGGAAAAGCTGGGGAGGAATCACAGCTGAAGTCAATTCTCCAGGCCCAAAGTGGGAGCATTTTAATCCATTCAGTTGGATAATAAAGAGCGGGAGCAGGTGGCCCTGATGGGATGACAGAGCCAGCGCACCAACCTGGTGTTCCATCCCTGCTGTGGTGTCCTAAACCCCACACAACAACCTGAGCCTCACAGGGAAAAGGAGAAAACTCAGGAAAGCATCCCTTCATTCCATTTGCATGGGACATGAGAGGCCACCCTGAGAGCCACCAGCTCCCTCAGCCTGGCATGGCCACCAAAAAGGAAATGAAGTCTTAAAGGTTATCACTGTGGTGTTTGACTGAGCATAAAAATCCAGCTCTGAAAACAAAAACAATGAAAGAAAGGCAGGGGGAGAGAGGCAGGGACGTACAGCCCCAAAAAACAGGAGAGGGGATGCAGGAGCTCACCCCACATCTCCATGGCAGGAAGAGTTTCCCAGGAAAATAAATGCAAAGTCTGTTATAAAAGTTTATCAGCGAGGAAGAGCGAGCGCGCCTGACTACAGGATAGAGATGTCATTATTTTCATGCATCTGCCTTACCCAATTTTATTTAGTTGCTTTCTGCACCATTTCATGCTCATTCTGCTGCTGAGCTAGACAATTGCTTTATAACTCTAGGGTGCAATTTCACTGTCTGTGAGCCACACGCACGCACAAGGGGAGAGCAGCACCTCCCTCCCTTCTCCCCACACCCCAAGCTTTGGAGAGGAGTTTTCTTCCTATATTTGAGGGGGAAAAAAAAATAGAAATTAAAATGCTAAGGCGCTGTGTTTAATATATTCCAGCAGTGTGTGTGGGGAGCAGCCCCAGCGAGCAGAGGCTCCCCATTAAGGCTGAGCAGGATGAACTGGAGGGCAATCTGCTCTCTCACGCTACTGAGGATGAGAGAGACAGAGCCTGGCAGGCTGCAGGGCAGGAGCGCTGTGAATCACGCTGGATTTTTATGATCAATTGAAAGTCACACTTGAACAAGTGCAGGTCAGCAGGGAGGGTTGGTCACGCAGGTGCAGAGCTCCAGACAGCGGCTTTAACTCGCTCAAATCACCTGGTGCCATCCTTGCTACCCCTATTTCCTGCTCAGCCATTGAACATCCCCCACAGGGCTGCTGTGGGGTGGGAGGGTCACCAGAAGGAGCCCCAACACTGATGGGATGCAGTGTGGGATCAGGGATTTCCCTAACACAGAGTGCTCCAGAATGACCATGCCTGCTCCACGCCATCAGAGACCACAGCTCTCTACCCCAGGCAGAGCCACAGCTCCCCAGGCCTGATAAATTCACTCATCTCCCACAAATGGGGCAGTAAAAGAAGAGCTGGGGGCAGGAGAGGAGCCCAGTTTAGTCTGGTAAGGATGATCAGTACAGAATATCTCCAATGTCCCTTTTCCAAGAGCTCCCACCTGCACACGCCTGCTCCATGTCATCCAAGACCACAGCTCCTCCCCACCATGCAGAGCCACAGCTCCCCAGGCCTGATAAATTCACTCATCTCCCACAAATGGGGCAGAAAAAGAAGGGCTGGGGGCAGGAGAGGAGCCCAGTTTAGGTTGGTAAGGATGATCAGTACAGAATATCTCCGGTATCCCTTTTCCAAGAGCCCTCACCTGCACACAGGTCTTGGGGAGCAGGGCAGGGAAGCTGCAGCACTGGCAAACCCCTCTCACCAATCCTTCCCAGCCCCAGGAGCAGCCAAACAGCTCCCCCAGCTCCGTGTGATGCCCCTGGCTCTGCTTCTGCCTCTCTGATCCAATTCCTCTCTGCCAACGCTCAGCATCCCTCTCTCAGCTCCGCCACCCCAACCTTGCCATTTCCGCATCTCAGGGTGGATCTTGGCAGGAATTTCACCCCCTCTCCTACCATGTCCATGCCTCAGGATGGATTTTGGCTGGAAATTCTCCCCTCCTGCCCTTCTCCTTCCTCTCTTGCCTCACCACTGCCATTGCCTCACTGCCACTCCGGAACGGGCACGTAGGAGACGCGCTGCCCACAACAAAATTGTCTCGCACAGCCCACAGAGTTCACAGCAAAGGGAAAATAAAAAAAAAAAAAAAAAAAAACAAAACAAAAAAAACAAAGCAAAACAACTCTCCTCCAGCACTCACTTGTCAGCCAGAAATGGAAAAACAATAATCAAATGTTCCTGAAAGGAGATGGGGCATCCCCCCCTAACCCGGCCCTGGCAGCACAAAGGATCTGCCCCAGGAACTGAGGGGGCTGTAAATCTCTGGAGCTCCCTCAGCTCCCCCTCCCTGGAGTTTTTTCCCTTTTTTTCCCAAGTCTGTAAAGCTGAAGAAAGCCAAAACTCCACAAAAGAGGAGCCCATGAAAAGTAACAACCAGCTGGGAATGCCATTACCATTTTATTGGTCCCCAATAGCGCTATTGCCCCTTTTATCTCCCGGCTCTGCAGAGATCCTGCAGCTGATGGGATCCAAGGAAATCCAGACAAGACCCAAATATCAACATCCACTCATGGCCCAAAAAAAATCTTTGACCAAAAAAATCAAATCCCCCAGGGTTTGGAAGAAGGAGCAACAAGCACAGTGGGAGGGAGCAGAAGGGGATGCCAGAATTTAAACCCTGCTGTTTAATTCCCAAATCTTTGGGGTATTGTTTCCTCCTTGCCCTGTGCTTTGGGAGCACCTGGCTCGCCCACAAACCCCACCTGGGAGCTTTCCTTTGCTCCTGGGCCAAACAGCAGCTTTGTGGGGAGGAGTGGATTTGGGGTTTGGAGGTTTTGGACCCTGCAGAGCCCAGGGGAGCTCGGTGGAGCTGCCACCGCAGCTGGATCAGCTCTGCAGGGCTGGCTCAGCTCTCACCACCCCACACCCTCACTCCGGGCCCACTCCCAGCTCGGACACTCCCCCGTGCCTCAGTTTCCCTCCCTGGATCTGCCCCATCTTGGGCAGATGTGGAGTTTGGGAGGCAACATCCACATCCCCTGCTGATGTGGAGCTGGCATGGGCACAGCTGGGAGCAGAATTACAGCCCCAAGGTGCAACCTTGGAACTTTCATTGTAAGAGAAAAGGGAAAGAGAAGGGAGGGGGGGAAAAAAAGCCCAAGCATTTCGTGTTCACCAATGCTCTGTTTGAACAGGATTATTTTTTAACTCCACGTTAAACAACATTTCAAAGGAGAGGAGCTGCATTTGGGCTTAATTTGAGCCCTTTCTTCCCTTTCTCACAAGGGAATTGTTCCCTGTTTATCTCAGAAAGCACCCTCCATTTTGAAAAGCTCCCTCCCCTCTAAATAAAAACTCAGGTTGATTTCCTTGACTTTGCTTTGCTTTTCCTAAGCCAAACCTTGTCAGAAAAGGCAAGTTCTCACAGCCAGTTTCCATCTCAACAATAGAGCATTTTCCCAGGCTAAATTGCTTCTGTCTGAAAATCTTCTGGCAGTTTGAGCTGGCTGGCATGTGCGGGGATCCTTCTGTAGGGTTTTTTAAATCCTTATTTGCAATATTATTTCATCTGCTCCGCGCTGCCTTGATATCGGAGCAGCCTTTGGAGAGACACAACTGCTCCTCCCTCCTCCTCCTCTGTCCTCCCTCCAGGCACACGCTTCCCTTTGAGGAGGAGGAGAGGGGAGAAATAAAATAAAAGACAAGCAAAGAGGAAAATGTCAGAAAGCTGCTTTTTGTGTGCGTGTCAAACGTTCAAAGTTATTCCAGACTCTAGTCTTTAAATGTAATAAAATACAGCAACTCCTGACAAAATCAATTAAAATAAAACCACCCAGGCTGCCTCCCCTTATTGCTTTGTAGCTCTGCTGACTCTCCAAGAGCCCACCTGGGCCTTTTAGGGAGCAATTAGGGAAGTGCTGGGATGGATCCCGTGCAGAACGAGCATCCCTCAAGTGCTGAGCATCCCTGGCACTTCTGAGCATCCCCCCACAATTCTGAGCACCCCTGGCACTTCTGAGCATCCCTGGCACTTCTGAGCATCCCTCCACACTTCTGAGCATCCCTCCTGAGTGCCCACATCACCCAGTATCCCACTGAAATGCCCAGACCCCTCCACAGCACAGGTCAGAGCGAGGACAGCCCCAGTTCCCTCCTTCCCTCCCCACAGAGGAGCATTAATTAGAGCCCAATTAGGCTGCCCAGCTCACAAGGAAGGGCCCTGCAGCACTTGGCCAGCAGGGCTTTGAGGGATCCCAGGCTCTGGTTCATGGAGGAGCCCAGCTGGGACCCCTCAGTGTCCCCACAGCATCACCACACCCCTGCTCAATCCCTCGCCAGGGGCCACCGGCTCTTGCTGTCTCACTGCTGGGTTATTTATAGCAGGAATGATTTGGGGATTTCAGGCAGCTGGGAGCCCCAGGGAATGCTCTGAGCACACACAATCCCCAGGAAAAGGCACCAGGATGCTCACAGGAGCACAGAGCCCACAGACAAGGCAGGACCCCAAAGCCCTGCAGCACCCACTGTGTGTTTCTCTCCTTAACCATCCTGCAAAAAACCCTAAAAAATCCAAATTTCAGCCCAGTGGCATATGGCAACCCACCCCTGCTCCCAGAAAACAATACTGAACAAAAAGGTTTTTAACCCATTTCTTAATAAATATTTATTTTTGCCTTGAAGATGTGGGTGGGACAAAGCCAGGGTGTATTTTCCAGTGAAATGTTTTGATTCCCCCCTTGTTGGTTTTTTTTTTCCCCCTCAACAAGAGCAAAATGCCAATAATAATATTTGCAATGAATAACTCAAATTCTGTGGCTTTCTCCCCCGCTCTCTTTTAAATAAATAAAATACCCCAAATTTGAGAAACACAAACGCTCCCTCCAGCCCAGCAGGACGATGTGGAATAAACCCGGGGAGGCTCTGATTTATTTCACTGCCACAATTCTGGAAAAGGCAAAAATTCCTTCCCAGCTTCTTTTGCATGTGACAACAAGAGGTTGAGCCCTACAAGACAGACCAGGACAAACCAGACTTCACCTCCTGCTCCTCATGGAGCCAGCCAGGTGTGGGGCAGAGGAATTTCCCTCCCTCAGTGGGATGCTCAGATGCTCCCCACACCCCTCAGCTCTCCTCCCTGCACGTTGTCACACCAGCTGCTGATTCCTGAGGGTATCTAGAGCAGGACTGAGCATGGTGGTGAGCTCTCAATCCACACAGGAGCTCTCCAGGCTCACGGATGCTCACCAAGCACCCTGGGCTGTCCCAGCTGGATGTACGGGGGTTGTTTTGCTGTTTCCCTCGGAAATGCTGCGGCTCCAGCCCCTGAGCACAGCACGGACAGTGCTCACCCCACATCCTGAGCAGCTGCAGCTGGGCCTGGCACGGCTGCAGGGCGGGGAGAGGGACACACGGACAGAGAGGGACACACGGAGGTTCCAACCTGCTGCAGTGACCTCCGGAGGGAAGCACTCACACACCCATTAACTGCTTCTTCCCCCACCAAGCTGAGCCTCCCCTGAGCTCACCATCCCCGTTTTCCTCCCCAGAGACACCCAGGGAATGGGCAAAGGGAGAACAAGGCACTGAGAGGGCTGTAAAAGGCAGAGAACCTGAAGAAACGAGTCCTTGGTTGGCACATCAGTGCCCTGTGAAAGCCTGACCTCAGCCCGTGCACCCCACCACGGATTTTTTCTACGTTTTTCTACATTTTTGTACATTTTTCTGCAATTCTACATTTTCTACAAAACGTACAATTTGCATTTTCTACATTTTCTCCTCCTCCTGGACACCTGGCACAACACAAAGTACCAAAAACTGGACAGCCCTGAGCAAGCTAAGCCTAGCAAAAGCAGGACTGCAATTCCAGATGGCTCTAAGGCAGCAGCTGCTGGACCCTGAGGGGTTTTTAAGCCCCTCCATGGCTGTGGAGGCACCCGTGCCACATCCCCCGTGCCAGGCTGCAGGCTGTCCTGGCACTGGGGTGGCACACAGGTGACAGCAGCCAGCCTGGGAGATGCCCAGGGACGTGCTGTTCTCACACGGGGAGCCTCTGGCTGGCATCTGCCAGCAGCTCTCCAGAGAAGCAGGAAAATGAGATACGACTATTAAAAGTGCCCAGAGCTGGCCACACTTCCAGCCATGACATCAGCAGGGTTATCTCAGTCTAAGCACGGGCAGGACTTGGCCAGGAACCACCAGGTTGGCCTTGCTGGGCCAGACTGAGCTGGGACTTTGATGGGGACACAGGAATGGAGCAGAATTTTGGGATTTTGATGGGGACACAGCAATGGAGCAGAATTTTGGCTGTGTTGTTGCTGGAATTTTGATGGGGACACAGCAATGGAGCAGAATTTTGGGATTTTGATGGGGACACAGCAGTGGAGCAGAATTTTGGGATTTTGATGGGGACACAGCAATGGAGCAGAATTTTGGGATTTTGATGGGGACACAGCAATGGAGCAGAATTTTGGCTGTGTTGTTGCTGGGATTTTGATGGGGACACAGCAATGGAGCAGAATTTTGGCTGTGTTGTTGCTGGGATTTTGATGGGGACACAGCAATGGGAGCAGAATTTTGGCTGTGTTGTTGCTGGGATTTTGATGGGGACACAGCAATGGAGCAGAATTTTGGGATTTTGATGGGGACGCAGCAATGGAGCAGAATTTTGGCTGTGTTGTTGCTGTTCCCCAGCTCAGGCCTGTGCTGGTGTGCAGAACAAACCCCACAAGCTGGGCTGGTTTTCTCCCCTGGGTTTTTCCAGCACCAGCTCCTAAAAATGACACGAGATAGGGTTGGTGAAACACTCCCAGACCCTTAAAAGTTGGGAGCTGGCGGAGTTTGGACCATCCTGACTCTAAAGAGGCCCCATGGCTGATCCAGCTCTGCTCTGGTTTCACTGGGAAGTTCACATTTGTGAGCTGAAGGTCTCAGCTCACATTCCCTTCAATCCCACAAACTGCTCACAAGCTTTTAGACACAACTTGCCTGCACCGCCCACAGCAGCACCAAGATCTCCCCTCCAAAACCTGCAGCAACCCTTGCAGCCAAAGGGATTTTTCCCAATAATCAGCGACCAAAGATCAGCACATAAAGTCCGGGAGTTTCTCCAGCACAATCCCAGGCCACACAACCCAAACAGCTCCCACAGACAGATGGATCTGCTCCTGAGACAAGGATGAGAAGTTTTAACCTCCCCCAGCAGGGCTGTCCTGGGGGGATGCCCTGTTTTCCATGGGGATGCTGCACAGTGTGTGGCACAAGCCCCATTTCTAAATGAGCAGATAAATCAGTTGTTTTCCCCTTGCACCAGCGTGAAAATTTCTAAATTTTCTAAATTCTTCGTTTCTCAACGAGCAGATAAATCAGTTGTTTTCCGCTTGCACCAGTGTGAAAACCCTTCCTTGAGCCAGCAGTCACAAACTCTCCCCCTCCTACCCCCTCAAACCACCCTGACCAATAACACAATGTCATTTTTAGCATTTACAGCATAACAGGAGAGTTGAGGACTGACAGAAAACACAGTTCATGTACACAGAGGCCTGAGCCCGCCCGGATCAACAGAGATTTGGATTCTCTTCCACAAAAGCATCCAAGGAAATGTGAATCCCCCCAAACTTAAACCACTCCAGTGGGGCAAGAGAGGCCCCTTCTGCTGGGACGAGCCCCAAAAGCCGCACTGGACCCAGCCAAAAGGAGCTGCCTTGGTTTGCAACCAGGGACACACTGCAGGTGAGAGATGCTTTTGGCCCCAGCAGCATCTCCCAGCCCAGACAACGAGGGGCACTGTGAAAATGAGAATTTTGGGGGGCACGGAGATGCCACCCGCAGCTCTGCCAGCCCACAGTGCCAGGGTGTCCCTTCCAAAGCCCCCAGACAGCCACAGCCCTGGAAAAGCCTCTCAGCGAGCTCGGCTTGCGGGAAAACATTGTGATGGTTGTTTGTATTTGAAAGGGATAACTGAAATTGCAATTTGTCAACAAAACAAGCAAAAAAAAAAAAAAAAAACAACAACAACACAACACAATACAAAAAAAAAAAAAAAAAAAAAACAAACAAAAACAACAAGAGGAAGAAAGAATCAAAAGAAAGAACCAAACCACAGCAGCGGCAGGCTGGGGAGGCTGAGCAGAGATTTAAAGCCCAGCAGGGACGGTCTGGCCGGCCGTGGGCAGGCTGGGAGCCCCGGGGCTGAGCGGGGACAGGGATGGCAGCGCTCTGCCCGCTTCCCCCGAGCCCGGACTGGCGCCAGGCCACTCCGCTCAAACTTTTCTTCCCCCCAGCCCGAGCAGCGAGCTCTGCAATATCACTTCTCCTCCTGGAAGCGAGACGCAGGAGGCATTCGCCCTTACAAGCCAGGACTTGACTCAGTCACCGAAACGATGGCAAACTCCGGTTGGAAATGGGTTTTAAAAGGAGGAGAGGGTGGGGAAGAGGGGGGGTTAAAAAATAAGAACAAAAAGGCAGGAGGGTCCCAAGCGCGGCGGGGCTGGGAGCCGGCGATGAGAGCCGGGCGCTGCCTCCCCCTGCCCGGCTGCGCGCCCCGGATGCCGCGGGGAGAAGGGAGAGAAATAATTAAAAAAAAAAAAGGAGAAAAAGTCAAAAATTAGAAAAAATAATAAACCGAGGGGAAAGGCAAGAGGGGGAAGCGCAGGCTGCGCGCTGCCGAGCCCCGAGCAGAGCCGGCCCCGGGCGGGGAGGGGGCTCTGCCCGCTGCCGCTGCCCCGTTCCGAGCGCCGCTGGGGCCGCTGCCCGCCCGGCCCGGCTTGGCCTGGCCCGGCTCGGCTCGGCTCAGCTCAGCTCCCCAGCCAGGGCCCGCCGTTCCCGGGGCTGCGCCACGAGAGAAAAAAATACCAAAAAACCATCAAAACAGCAGCAAAGCAAAAGAAAAATCCCAAGTGTGCGGCAGGGGCCGGGGGCAGGGGCCGGGCCGGGCTCCCCGGGGAAGGGGCGAGCGCATCCCCCGCCCGCCGGCCCTCGGTGCGCGCCGCTGGAAGGGGCAGCCGAGCCGGGGGAGGGGGAAGGCGGCAGGACAGCCGCTGATTTTATCGTGCCCAAGCACCCCCCACCCCCCGCGGCAGGAGCGGAGAATCTCTCGGAACAGAACTCACCCAGCGGCAGGAAGTGTTTGGTGTCCATGGCTGGTGCTTAACTCATGCCAAGGGGCTCGGCGAGCGCGGCGGCGAAAACACACAGGCAGGGCGGGCGGAGGGGAGGGAAATCAGCGCGGGGGGAGAGAGGGGAGGAGGGGAGAGAAAAAAAAAAACACCCACGGGGAGGAGGAGGAGGAGGAGGAGGAGGAGGGAGGAAGGGAGGAGGAGGAGGAGGAGGCAGCGGGGAAGCTGCAGCCCCGCAGCGGCCCCGCAGCGGCGGCCCCGCGCAGCCGAGGCCGCGGAGTTGTGGCAAACTCCAACAATGTAACTCCGGGGCCCGCGCAGGGGAGCCGAGCCTGGCCGAGCCGAGCCGAGCCGAGCCGAGCCGAGCCGAGCCGAGCCGAGCCGAGCCTGGCCGAGCCGAGCCGAGCCGAGCCGAGCAGCGCCGCCCCGCGCCCGCCCCGCCGGCCCGCGGAGAGCGCTGCGCTGGTGCTGTTGGGTGGTTTTGTTTTTTGGTTTTTTTTTTTTTAGGGGGTTGTGTTTGGTTTTTGTTTTTTTTTTATTCTTAAAGTGATGGGGAAAAGGAGGAAAATAGAGCGGGGGGGAAGGAAAAAATAAAAGGAGGGGGAAAACAAGAGGGAGAAAAGAGGTGGTGAGAAGGGGAAATTAGAGATGGGGGAAAGGATGAAATAAAAGGGAGGAAAAATAAGAGGGGAAAAAGAGGTGGCGGGAAGGGGGAATTAGAGATGGGGAAAGGATAAAATAAAAGGGAGGGGGGGAAAAAAGAGGGGAAAAAGAGGTGGCGAGAAGGGGAAATTAGAGATGTGGAAGAAGTGGGGGAGATGAGAGTGGGGAGAAGGGAGGGGGGAAGAGAGAAGGAAAGAAGAGCAGAAATAGAAGGGAAATAAGCGAGGGAAAAGAGAAGGAAAAGGAGAGGAAAAAAGATGGGAAAGAGCAGGAAGGGAAAAAAGGTAAGGAAAGAAGAGGGAATTAGAGATGTGGAGGAAGGGGGGAGATGAGAGTGGGAAGAAGGGAAAGGAGAGGAAAACGAGAGAAGGAAAGGAGAGGGGAAAGAGAGAAGGAAAGAAGAGCAGAAATAGAAGGGAAATAAGCGAGGGAAAAGAGAAGGAAAAGGAGAGGGGAAAAGATCGGTTTTGTTTGGTTTTTTGGGGTTGTGTTGCTTTTTTATTCTTACAGTGGTGGGGAAAAGGAGGGAAATAGAGTGGGGAGAGAGGGGGGAAAGGATAAAATAAAAGGGAGGAAGAAAAAAACCAGAGGTGGTGAGAAGGGAAAATTAGAGATGGGGGAAAGGATAAAATAAAAGGGAGGAGGAAAAATTTAAAAAGAGGGGAAAAATAGGTGGCGAGAGGGGGGAATTAGAGATGGGGAAGAAGGGAGGAAAACGAGAGGAGGAAAGGAGGGGGGAAAGAGAGAAGGAAAGAAGAGCAGAAATAGAAGGGAAATAAACGAGGGTAAAGAGAAGGGAAAGGAGAGGAAAAAGATGGGAAAGAGCAGGACGGGAAAAGGGGTGAGGAAAGAAGAGGGAAAGAGAAAAAAGAGGAAAAAAAGAAGAGGGAAAGAGAAAAAAGAGGAAAAAAAGAAGAGGTGCGTGGGGCTGCAGCGGGAGGGGGAGCAGAGGGGTTCCCAGGGTGATGCTGAGCAATGCCAGCTGTGCCCAGCCCCGGAGCCCTGCCTGTCCCCAGGCTGTGTCACAGCGCGGGCAGCGCTCGGAGCACGATTTATTCCATTTCCCATCCATGAGGCACAACAAACAACTCTCTGTGCGTGTGCGTGTGTGTGTGTGTGTGTGCAGCTCCTCCGCAAACTCTCACCTCCCGAGCCCTGGTGCCACCCCTGGCCGCTCCCCAGAGCCCCGGCCCCCCTTGCCAGGCAGGCCTCCAGGTTTAATAAACGATGCTCAGCCCTGTAAGAATGTGTATTAGCGGCTTGATGGACCAGAGCGACTCTGCTATGCATGAGGCATATTAAACACGGTATCGACCCCTCGCTCTGCACGGCCGTAACATGCATAACAAACAGGCTGGGGCCACGCTGCAGCTGCTCTCACACACGCTGGGGAGCCAGGCTGGGCACTCTGCGAGGCTCCGGTGGCACCAGGGACAGCTGCTGCTGGCACAGGTAGCTCCCAGAGCAGGGCCAGCCCTCCTGCAGGGAGTGCACTGGCGTGGCTGGGACGGTCAGGGGTGTCCCAGATGTTCTCGCTGTGTGGCACACCCGTGGAACGCTCCCCAGCCTTATCTGCCCTGATTTGTTCTTTAATTGGCAAAGTGTCTCGTGCCAGAAATATCAGCGAGCTCCTCCTGGAAAAGCGAGGCCTCTTATCTGCCATCGGTGTAGCCTCTTATCACTCCATCTCCTGCCTGGCACTGTGGCATCTCCAACCACACAGGAAAGGCCCCCAACACTTGAATTTCTCCTACAACTCTTCTGTTTGTAGGAGAACACAAGATTTAATTGGCCAGAAATATCAGCAAGCTCCTCCTGGAAAAGCGAGGCCTCTTATCTGCTGTTGTGTGTCCTCTTATCACTCCATCTCCTGCCTGGCACTGTGGCATCTCAAGTCACACAGGAAAGGCTCTAGAAAGGCCCTCAATACTTGGATTTCTCCTACAACTCTTCTGTTTGTAGGACACAAGATTTAATTGGCAAAGTGTCTCAAGCAGCTCCTCCTGGAAAAGCGAGGCCTCTTATCTGCCATCGTGTCTCCTCTTATCACTCCATCTCCTGCCCGGCGCTGTGGGATCTCCAGCCACACAGGAAAGGCTCTAGAAAGGCCCTCAACACCTGGATTTCTCCTACAACTCTTCTGTTTGTAGGAGAACACAAGATTTAATTGGCAAAGTGTCTCATGTAGCTCCTCCTGGAAAAGCGAGGCCTCTTATCTGCTGTTGTGTGTCCTCTTATCACTCCATCTCCTGCCTGGCACTGTGGCATCTCCAACCACACAGGAAAGGCCCCCAACACTTGAATTTCTCCTACAACTCTTCTGTTTATAGGAGAACACAAGATCCTACCCTTCCTGCGGGGCAGAGCCACATGGGCATGGTTGGATGAGGGGTACACAGCTGGCAACACCCCAGGATCCCATTTTTGGACCTCTTCACCAATACATTCCCATTAGAATAAAAATTCCCGATCCATTGCAACCCACCTGAAGAATAAAAACAGCAAAAAGGACCAATCTTGTGTCTGTGGCTGCAAACTGACACTCAGGTGGAGCTGCAGAAGTTAAAACTAAATAAAGCGTCTTGGATCCTTTTAATCCTCTGCTCCTGTAATTTCAGCATGTCCAAACAGATTTTGGTGTGTGTTTATAACTGGTAACTTCATTTGCTCCCGGGCTGGGACCTTAAATGCCAAGTTTCATCTCCAAGTCAGTTTTTAAGGGTGAGTTACATCAACTCCTGGGAGAAAAGGGGGGGGAAAAAGGAAATAAGCGAGGAAATAAATGAAAGTTGGGGGTTGTCGGAAAAAGCAGGTTCAAAGTCTCTAAGAGTGCAAAAATCACGGGTTTCGTGGATATCTGTGTACAGACTGACAGCTCAAAGGTAGAAATGGGTTTCCTAATAGACAAACTAAAGCTCATGTGTCTGATAAGGGCAAACACAGCTCGGGGCAGAGCTGGGCTCTCACCTGCTGTGTGCCCAAGGCCTTTGGGGCTCTGAGTGTGTCCATCCCCAACACAGGGCTGGGGATGTGGCCCCAAAGCCCCATCCCAAAGCAGGCTCAGCTCCCAGGGTTACCCGAGCCAGGGCTGCAAATCCACCTTTGCAGGCTCCCAACACACCAAATTACCATAACCAGGACATTTCATGCTCCTCTCCCATCAAGCTGTTTAGAGCAAATTAAATTTCTCCCTAACCAGGCTGTAACAGTTCGTGTTAGATGTGGATCTAAATGTTAATTGCAGTGACAATAACAGGTCTGATCCTGCACTCCTTATTTGAGTAAAACCTCCCACAGAAGCCAAAGGAATTTTGCCCCAGAGAAGGCAGCTGGATGCAGTCCCACATTTCCAGTCTCTTGAAGATGCCAGAAGGTAAGCCAGGATATTTCTGTGATGTTACAAACCTTCTCTTTCCCTTTCCCCTCCCTTCCACCTCCCCTGAGTTCTTTAATGCACCATTAATTTAATAAGCTGCCTAATGCTGTGCTCACCTTCAGCCTGGCACTTCCCAGCAAGGATTTCAATCGTCACGGGGGGGCACATTCAGGTGATTTTGGCAGCTCCTTGCCTTGTGCATCTGGTTGGTGCAGGGATGCTTGAAGGTCCTGTGCAGCCTGGGAGAGCTGGCTTGGCAAAATGCAGCTCCTCTGCACCCTTGGGTGATGCCAGCACCCTTCAGCTCCTGGGGAAGGCAGGCTGATAAAATGGGATTATTTAGGGGTGCCTGGCCTCAGCTCTCAGTGCTGGCTGGATTTGGCAGGGAGGGATGCTGTGTTCATCTCATAAATCAGTCAGGCAAAGGTTTCTCCTTCCATCCACACTCCCACCCCGTTGCCATCGCTTTGGGGCAAAGGGATCCAGGTGCTCGTGGGCCTCAGCAGGAGACAGGCACTCAATTCAAAACTTTCTTTTATGTCTATACTTTCATTTACTATCTCTGTGAGATTTCGAGAACTCTCTGTGAATTTATTTCTTATTTCTTTTTCTTGTATGATAAAAACTTCTTTGACAGTTTTGTTCATCATTTGTCGCACACGCTGAAGTATGCAGGGTATTACCACTAATATAACTACTAAAACACTTAATACATAGAGACTCATTTTGTTTTGGGAGCTGGGACCACGTTCAGAACTGAGCCCAGGGAGTGAATTTGGAAATCACAGCCTCTATGATTTTTTTCTAAGTGGTTCCAGCTTTTCTTGTCCATAACCCTGAATTATCTGACAGGGCACAAAGGCAAAACCTGCTGTGCTTCCCCTGCTGTTTTATACCCTCCTGCACAGTTAGGAAAAAGAAATTAAATCTATTTTCCTGCCTGGCTGCATTTTGTTACGAATTAAAGAAAGAATAAATGCAAAACCTGAGTGAGAAAGAATGGAAGGCGCTCATGGGCTGTGTCTGGGTTCCACCTCTGGCTGCACATGGAGGCTGGGACAGGTGCCCAGAGGTGCCAGATGTGGGAGCAGGGGTGGCTGTGGCCACTGGTCTGGGGCTTGTGGCCAGGCAGTGTGGGGCTCCAGTGACCTGAGAACCAAACCCAGCCAAGGAGAGACTCCTTCCACCCATGCAGAGTTTGTGGGACCGTCCCAGGCTTGTCCTCCCCTCCTGCAAGCTGCTCTCCCGAAGTCACTGATGCAGGACCAGGATCTGTACTCCCTGAGTGTCCCAGCAGAATTACAGCAGAAAAGTCCCTGCACTGTGCAATTTCCTGCCTGGGTCTGCAGCTCTTCATGACAGCACCTACCTCCTGCTCTCAGGGGCAACAGGAGCTCACAAATTGCTTTTTTTTTCCATTAGGAAGGAGAGAAAGACACAAGAAGACTTTGGGGGACAGACTCTGGAGCCTGAAAGTGAAGTTATTCCCTGAGCAGAGCCTTGCCAAGACCCTCAGCATCCCTCAGACACATCCAAACCCAAACCCACCCATCCAAACCCACCGTCGACATCCAAACGCACCCAGCTGCTGAGGGGGCTCCTGCATCCCTCAGACACAAAACCCAAACCCACCCAGCTGCTGAGGGGGCTCCTGCATCCTTCAGACACAAAACCCAAACGCACCCAGCTGCTGAGGGGGCTCCTGCATCCCTCAGACACAAAACCCAAACCCACCCAGCTGCTGAGGGGGCTCCTGCATCCCTCAGACACAAAACCCAAACCCACCCAGCTGCTGAGGGGGCTCCTGCATCCTTCAGACACAAAACCCAAACCCACCCAGCTGCTGAGGGGGCTCCTGCATCCTTCAGACACAAAACCCAAACCCACCCAGCTGCTGAGGGGGCTCCTGCATCCCTCAGACACAAAACCCAAACCCACCCAGCTGCTGAGGGGGCTCCTGCATCCCTCAGACACATCCAAACCCACCCACTCAAACCCACCCTCAACATGCAAACCCACCCTGCTCCTGGGGGAGACACCAAGCAGCAGAGCTCCAGGATGAGCCACTCGTGTCAGTGCTGCCAGGTTTTGTTTCCCAGCAGCATCTAGCAGGCTGCTGATGTTTGTTTGTGAAGTGAGATGCTCATGATTTATTTGATCTGCTGGAGAGCCTCATTCCCACGCCGAGGACGGGCAGAGTTGCTGCATTCTCTCCTCTTTTGGGCGCTGCTCAGATCAAATCCTCTCTTGCACGGGCAGAGCTGGACATTAAACATTGTCAGAGACCTCCAAACCCCAGGCCACGAGGCTGCATTTGTTCTTGTCTGTCTCTGCATATAGAACAAGTGTTAATGGAGTGTTCAGGCTCTGAAAACAGGTTTGGGGAAAAGGTCTCAGGGCTCTGGTCTGGATCCAGCTTGAATAATCCTAAGGGAGGTTTCATCCTCTCCTCGTGCTTTTCTGGCGGATTGGGTTTGGCATGTCTCACCTGGCTTGCAGGGACAGAGGTTTAATGAACTGCTTTGCAAAATGACTTTACAAATGGAGAGTCTACTGCTGCCTTTTTTAACACTTGGAGATCTCTTTATTCCAGCTCATCACCCAGGCTGGAGCCTGGCTGCCAGAGAAGCCAGCAAGAAAAGCATTAAAGGGATGGGAGATGAAACTCAGCACAAGAACTGTGAGATTCACAGAGCATCTCCCACCCTGGCAGTGCCACAGCAGCCAAACCTTCATTGATGGGAGCCCAGGAGCCCAGGCAGAGATTCACAGAGCATTGTCCATCCTGGCAGTGCCACAGCAGCCAAACCCTCACTGGTGGGAGCCCAGGCAGTGCCAGGGCAGCACCTGAGCTCAGCCCAGCCTGCTCAGCGTGGCACAGACACCACTTGATTCACACCAGGGCTTTGGAGGATGTGGCTCAGTCCCTCAGACACAGCTCCTCTGCTGGCCTTCCCCTGGTCCCTGCATACAAAACACTTTGCAAATGAAGTGTGAAGATAATATGCTTTATCATGGGCATTTATTACCCGTGATTGTGGTATAAATCTCCCTCCATTCACATACATATACATAAGGTGTATATAAATATGCAGTATCCAGCAGTACCCAGAGCCCTTTTTGATGATGTCAATGTAGCCCCCATAAAGATAGTGGGAAATGATTCATAATATTTATATGACAGACATGATATGAACTGTAATAGCCTGTTGGGATGGAGAATATCCATAGGTCTCTGTCAGCCACAAATGTGATTTAAATATTATATATGTGGCAACTGTAGCATTAGTAATATGATAGCTGTTATTGATAGTGGTCATAAAATGCAGTAGTTTTGCACTGAAGAATGTGAAAAATAATCTAGTGGTTTTCCTAATGCTCTTCCCAGCAATGCACTGAAAGGAAGTGTACTTTCAGTGCCTCCTTTTTTCAATGCCTCCTCCTCTCCTCCCCCCAGCCCAAATTACCATCACATTCTCTCAGATTACTGCCAGGGCCATATTTTACTCTGCTGATGTCAGCTTGTGGCATCTCATCCCCCTGGGGCTGCCTGGGGAGGGCAAAGGGTCCCTGGGCTGTTGTGGAGGCTGGGAGGGTCCTGTTGGTGCTTCCTCTGAGGGCACAGAGCAGGAAAAAGGCAGAAAGCAGCCAGAAGAGAGGGGCTCAGGGCAGTGGTGCCACTCTGGGTGTGAAGTCTGGACCGTGGCAAAGGGTCCTCAGCCAGAATAAAACAGCACAGCCCTGCAGAAACAATGCAGCCACGCTGAGTGATGCTCACTGGGCTTGCCCAGGGGGGTTCTGGCACTCAGAAATGGCAGTGGGACATCCAAATCTTATTCCTTTCCTTTCCTGGCCTTCCGCACCCAAAACCTGCCCAGCCAGGGTCTGCTGGAGCACTGGAGCAGCAGCAGGAGGATGGATGAAGGCACCAGGAACCTTCCATGGACATCAGGGTTTACCTGGGCTGGAGCACAGGAGAGCTGAGGTGACACCTCTGGCCCCAAGGGATTTGCATTTTGGCCACCACACACCTCAAAAGGCTCCTTAGGGGCTGGTGGGAGCTGAGGGAGCCCTGGCCACAAAACCAGCCCCACATCTGAGTAAGAATGTCTTTTCCATCACTTCCAAAGCAGCAAAGGTCACTTCCCTGCTGGCTGCCAGCCTGTCTTGATCTCCCCATCTCTGCCCCTGGAGCAAAAATAGAGGGGAAAACTCCTTAAATCCATGAAAAACCACTGCCACAGCCATAAATTACACCAGCCCTGGATTTCCCTGTGAGCAGAACCCGGGGAGGGTGACACTTGCCAGGGTGGGCAGCCCAGCTCAGGGTCCCTTGGATGCCACAGCCTGGTGTCACCCAGCAGGGTTTGGGGGGGATTCAGGGGTTCAAATCACCCCAGAAATGTCTGATGTCCATGCAGGGAGCTGCTTTGAAAGGGAGCCTCCACCAGGGATGAGGTGCTGCTCAAAGGATGCTGCACCTGTCAGGGGCAGGAGGTTTGGGATGCTGCCTCCATCCCTCCACATCACAGGGAATAAATCAAGGCAGTGAAATGTGCTCCAAACACAGCAGACCTCAGGGCGAAGCATTGATCAGCTCCCTGGTGTGGAGCCTTAAAAAATAAATTAATTAGAGTTCTGTTAGCAGGGCTTTGCAGAGGGCCCCACAGTGCTGGCACTAACGAGGGCTGTGGGGCTGCAGGCTGACCTCTCCCACCCCTCTCCAAAGGGATTGCATTCCCCAGGATTACATTTAAATATTTTAAAGCTAGCAGGATGGCCACATTGCAATTTAATCCAAAGCACCCAGCACACAGACCAAGGAAGAGCTTGTGCACAAATGAGTGATATTCCAGTGAGGAAGAGGTGCTGATTTTCCCCAAAAAAGTAAAGGGGAACAACAACCCACCCTCCATCAACAACACGTCCAGCCCTGCCTTGCAGATGATTTCTTCCCATTTTTAACTGTGACAATACAGAACATTTTATAAAAGAAAGCAAAATTCTTTTTGAAAGTTGAAGTCCAGGAGTAATTTAATGTCAGTTTTCTCCATCATCTGCATTGCAAGGGACCTGATGGATGGCCACATTTCAATTTAATCCAAAGCACCAGGCTCTTGGTGGACAGACCAAAAAAGAGCTTGTGCACAAATGAGTGGAATTGGAGTGAGGAAGAGGTGCTGATTTTGCCTAAAAAAGTAGAGGGGAACAACAACCCACCCTCCATCAACCGCATGTCCAGCCCTGCCTTGCAGATGATCTCTTCCCATTTTTAACTGTGACAGTACAGAACATTTTATAAAAGTCTTTTTGGAAGTCCAGGAGTAATTTAATGTCAGTTTTCTCCATCATTTGCACTGCAAGGGACCTGATCTTCCTCTTCCCCACCCCGGTGTGAGCCAGGCATTGCTCCAGGGAAAACCATGGGCCTATTTCTGCTGTCGTTTCCACAAACATAAATCAGGAATTTACTCAGTTGAAATAAGTGGAGCTGCCCCAGTGTAAAAGCAGTGTGAGCTCAGAGTTACAGTGCTGTAAAAGCAGTGTGAGGCTGGAATCAGCCTCGGTATTTATGGAGATGGTTTGAGGAAAGCCTGGGGAAATTAGTAAAATCGGGAACAAACAAAGAGAGAGAGAAAAAAAACAAAAGAGGCATGTGATTTCCTGATGATTTGGCAAATCAAATCCTCCAGGCCAGCACTCATATTCCTTCCTCTGCTGTGCTGCCTGTTCTGCTGAGCACTCCTGCCAGAAGAGCCTTGCTGCATTATTCCTCTTCTGGGTGACGCAGCTGCGAGATGCTCGCTATGGAAATGCCGTATAAAAATAAATTGAATCGAATTAGGGAAACAACTAAAGTAATTTCTTCTCTGTCCTCACATTAATCCATTTAGGTTGATTCTCTGGGTGCTCCAAAGGGGATTTGCATTACTATCCTGTCAGCAGCCACAGTCCCTTCCTCTCTGCTCAAACAAGCCTCGGCACCTCCTAATTTGATGTCTTTTTATTATTCTCCCCCTCTGCCTGCCCCTGCACGGAGACTTCAAGGAGGTTTTTTCCAGGGTGATTGGCTTCCCTGGCAGGTTGGATTAAGGCACGATTTGCTCTCAATTGCGACGTTTTAATGAGATTCAATTTTTTTTTTTTAAGCGGGGAGGGGAGAGAAATTAAGAGAAGGGAAAACAAAAACCATCTTGTAAATGAAATCATGATGTGTGAGGCCTGAGATCTAATGAGAAGCATATCAGTGGCAATCAGAGTTGCTAATGGAGCCTGTGCATTGATATCTGCTCCGAGGCAGCCACGGCGATTCCGGCAGAGCCTGGGCCCTCATCCCCATCCCCATCCAGCAGGGATTTCTGCTGCCCTAAAATCACACGTTGTGTTTGTGAGAGGATGAATTCCAGAAGGTCCCAGGGCCCGGGCTGTAAGTAGGTCAGGCGAGATGTTCATCACCACGCTCTCCCATGGCCTCACAGCCTCCGTGCCCTGAGGCCAGGATGCAGAGCAAGCAGTAAATAGCACAGGGCTGGGGATAAAGGGCTCCATCCCCCTGCCAGGCTGGCCATGGGGACCTGGACGTGGCACTGGGGACACCCCAGGGTCCTCCCTGTGCTGTCCCACACGCTGGTGTGGCATTGGTTCCGCTGAGGGATGTTCTGGTCCATCCCTGCTTTGTTCCTGCTGAGTCTGTCAAGGTGAGCTTGGGTATTCCCATAGGTAAAAAAGGAGCTGGCTCTGCAAAATATTCCCAGGAAAATCACCAGCAATGCCATTGGTGTAAGAAATTCAGCCCTTGATGCTGGTGAGGAGCTCTGCTCGTCTGAGCTCAGGGACAGCACTGCAGCAAAGCCACCCCTCACATCAGCGGGGGGAAATGCTGATTTTGCACCTCTTCTCAGTTGATAAAAACCCCCAGGATTCGCCATGAAAAGCCCAGAATCACCCTCAAACGGGGATGGTCCCCAAGGTAGGAGGTCTTGCACTTGGCTCTCTCGCGCTGCCCCAAGCCCTGAGCCCCGCACAATCCCCCCTTTCCTCCTCCTCCAGAGCCCACGAGGCTTTCTCCGCTCTGTTATTTCAGCCCTTTGGAATTTCCCTGCAAAAATGAAAGTCCACCAGAAAAATTCCCTCTTGGATGTGTCACACCCCCCCAAGAGGGGCAGACGCAGGGGGCTGGTATTGCCCAGGATGCTGTGAGTGCATCTGGGGGCACAACCCCTGCTCTGTTCTCCTCTCAGATCCCGTAGCACCCCCAAAAGCGCTTTGGACAAGCAGTGCCTGGGTCATTGCCCTGAGCAGCTCCCGTGCCTGCTCTCCCAGCACTGTGGTTTCCAGGATGCATCCTGCAATCCTGACTGCCAGCTGCTGAGGCTGCATGTTTCAGGGAGAGAGAGGCAGCTCAGGGATTTCCAGTGTAAATCGTGGGACAATCCAACATAAATGTTTCAAAAGAGATATGGGAGGGGGGATGGAGAGCAGCTTTTGGAGAGGGGGGGGGGTGATTCTGCTGCCATTTACACGATGGGAAGTCCTGGAGTGACCTTGGCTGATTCTCCCAGTTTCACTCAGATTTTGTGGCAGCGTCACCAAGAGCTGGGTCTGACCCCTGAGGTCTTGCTTAGCGAGCAAGGTTGGAATTCCAAGAGTATTTTCCTGAAATTTCTTGAAATCTCTTGGTTTCCTCCCCTCAGCTCGCAGGGGTTTGTACCCCTGGCACAACCCTGCTCCACAAACACAAGAAATCCCAAAATTTTTGGTGCAGCCTGACAGTGAAATGCCCTGGCCAAGGATGGGAAAGGCAGGTCACAATTCCTGTGGCTTTTTGGGAATATCTGGGTTTGCTGCTGCTCCAAGCAGTTTTTGATCCTGCTGTTGGGTGCATCACTGAAACACAGTTTGTGGTCCACCCTGCTGTAGGAAATATTATCATCCTAAAGAAATTCCCAAAATGCATCCCAGAGGTGCATAGGCAGAACAGGAATCCTCCACTTCCAGACCCAACTCAGCACCAGCCACAGGAGATGTGCTGGAGGATGGAAGGTTGGCCTCTCCTCGCTTCTGCTGCTGAGGTTTTCCAGCATTGGTGGTGAACATGGAAGGCAAGGACCAGGACAGTTTTATTTCCCATGCCTGCTTTTCCTCAAGGATCAATGACTCCAGGGTTTTTTGCCAGATGAACCCTGGTGAAGTGAGTGTATCTTGGCTCACTGCAGGCTGGCTCTCGCTCAGCCTCTCAGCAGGCACTGAGTTTGAAGCTGGGTTAGATGTGGCCCTGGCCTTTGTATCCCTCTCCAGTGGGCTGGGCTTAAAAACTTGCTTTTGGCCTTCTGAGTGTGTGATCATTCCCTAATTCAGTCTAAACACCTTTCCTGTGTGGGCAGCAAGGCTCAGGTGTGTGCCAGTCCCAAGGGCACCTGTTGGTGCCATCCCAGAGTGCTGCTGGGCTGGGCCTAAAAACTTACTGGGACTAAATTTACTGGGCTTAAAAATTTACAGAGTGCTGCTGGGCTGGGTTTAAAAACTTACTTTTGGCCTTCTGAGTGTGTGATCATTCCCTAATTCAGCCTAAACACCTCCCCTGTGTGGGCAGCAAGGCTCAGGTGGTGCCAGTCCCATGGGTGCCATCCCAAAGTGCTGCCCTAGGCAGGGATCCATCCCCCAGCGCTGCCTTTGATGCCAGGCAAGCTCAGTCCTGCTGCTCCCAAGTAATCCCTGGTTCTGCAGCCACAGCTCAGTTTTACCCAGAATTTTGTTGGTGGTCAGGTTTCTCCATCGGGTGCTGCAGGTACATGGCAAAAACCATCAAAGCCTGAGGAGAAAAATGGGGAGAAATTGTCCAGGCCTGTGTGGACAAGGGGCTGTCTTGTCCCTGTCCTTGTCCCTGTCCTGCTGCCCACACCAGCAGCCCTTCCAGACCCTCCCCAGGTAATCACAGAGCTCACATCACCTCACCACACCAGTGGGTACCTGCCCCGTTATCACCATGGCTCCACAACATTCAAACCTCATCAGTTTTCAGTCCTGACAGGGCTTTTTAATAACCTGATGAGGGTGCAGCTGGACTTTGACATGTCCAAGGGTAATCAGAGATTCTGGGTCTGCCACAGAAGCAGAATGCAAAAGGAAACATTATCAGAAATAACAATAACAGTGTTTGTGAGCTGCACATGCAGGAGCTCGGTGTTGGGGTTGTTGCTTCATTCCAGAGAGCTCTCCTGCTAAATCTTTTCTGATATTAAAGCTGGCTCGATAGGGTCCTGCTCCCTGGTTGAAACATCAATATTACTAATAAATAGAAATAACAAGTGAGGTAAAGGGCCAGACCAGCCTGACCTGCTTTATGAATTAATGTAGTGAAAACTGGCCCTTTTCCTCCAGCCTTTATATACTGCAGGCACATATATGAACATTGTACACATTTATTGGACATCAGAGCTTTGGAATACAGCTGTAACCTAATTACTGTGCCAGGGAAAAAGTGGGAAAGGCCCAGTGCACATCCCCCTTTGGCTTTCAGGGTTGCTGTGAATGAAACCACCTCTCCCAGGCAGGATTTTTGTGCAGGGTGGATCCCCTCCAGCCCCAGAGATGAGGGGTTTCTGTGAGATCCAGGGCTTGTAGTTTGCAGGGATTTTAGCTGGAGTTTGTGGGTCTTGTGGCAAGGCCATGTTTGGTTTGGAGCTGGGCTGTTTGGGGGATTGCTGCCAACAGGAGCTGGGCAACCTGACCCCTCCACCCTGTGAGTGTGCTGGTGGCTAAATATATCCATATATCCTTGGCTATATATGTCCATATATCCATGTATCCATATATCCCTGGCTATATAGATTCAAATATCCATATATCCCTGGCTATATATACCCATATATCCATATATTCCTGGCTATATATATCTATATATCCATATATCCCTGGCTATATATATTCAAATATCCATATATCCTTATATCCCTGGCTATATATACCCATATATCCATATATCCATAAATCCATATATCCCTGGCTATATATATCCTTATATCCATAGACCCCTGGCTATACATACCTGTATATCCCTGGGTATATATACCCATACATCCATATATCCATAAATCCATATATCCCTGGCTATATATATCCATATATCCATATGTCCTCATATCCATATATCCCTGGCTATATATATCCTCATATCCATATATCCCTGGCTATATATATCCATATATGCATAGATCTCTGGCTATATAAATGTACATATATCAATATATTCATATATCCATATATATATATTGGCTATATCCATATATCCCTGGCTATATATATATTCAAATATCCATATATCCTTATATCCCTGGCTATATATACCCATATATCCATATATTCCTGGCCATATATATATCTGTATATCCATATATCCCTGGCTATATACACCCATATATTCATATATCCATAAATCCATATATCTCTGGCTATATATACCCATATATCCATAGACCCCTGGCTATACATACCTGTATATCCATATATCCCTGGGTATATACACCCATATATCCATATATCCATATATCCCTGGCTATATATATTCATATATCCATATGTCCTCATATCCATATATCCCTGGCTATATATATCCATATATCCATAGATCCCTGGCTATGTAAATGTACATATATCAATATATTCATATATCCATATATCCCTGACTATATACACCCATATATCCATAGATTCCTGGCTATATATATCTATATATCCATAGATCTCTGGCTACATATATCCAAATATCCATATATCCATATATCCCTGGCTATATATATCCTTATATCCATATATCCCTAGCTATATACACCCATATATCCATATATTCCTGGCTATATATATATCCATAGATCCATAGATTCATAGATCCATAGATCCCTGGCTAAATATACCCATATATCCATAAATCCCTGGCTATATACACCCTTATATCCATATATCCCTAGCTATATACATATAAATATATCAATATATCCATATATCCTTGACTATATACACCCATAGATCCATATATCCCTGGCTATATACATATAAATCTATCAATATATCCATATATCCCTGACTATATACACCCATAGATCCATATATCCCTGGCTATATATACCTATATATCCATATATCCATAGATCCCTGGCTATATACACCCCGATATCCATAAATCCCTGGCTATATACACCCACGAAGGTGGGGTCAGAGGTGCTGGGCACTGCTCTGCCCCCCTGGAGCTCTGCCCCGTGGTTCCTGCCTGCTGGGGGATGATTTCTGGGAGGTGCGAGGCAGGCGTGACTGAGCTTTGGGATGTGAGCTGATCCCAGTAATGTCCCAGCCCAGATCCACTTCCTGGGGATGCCAGCACAGCTTTACACCACGGAGCAGCAATCTGGGGCCAGCCCTTGCTCCCAGACACACACACACACCGTGTGCTGTCCATAATTTATAAGCTATTCAAAATTTATCGCCGAGAACAAACTCCGGCTGCCGAAGGGTTTTAAAGGCTTGTTAAGTATTAAAGTGGAAATATCCGTGCTGGTGAGGATGGGCATGAAGATGAGGAGCATCCTCCCTGCCTGCCCACCTGTGCAGACTTGGCGGGGCTCAGATTACCTTTCCACCCCCTTATTTTCCTTTTTTCCCCTTTGTGCTGCCCCTCCATGCCTGCATTTCTCCAGCCCCTGGGTCAGGGCTTTAAAGCCTTGTTAAGTATTAAAGTGGAAATAACTGTTCTGGTGAGGATGAGGAGCATCCTCCCTGCCTGCCCACCAGCTCAGCCTCTCCTGTGCAAACCTGGGAGGACTCAAATTACCTCTCCATCCCCTTATTTTTCCTTTTTCCCTCCTTTTTTCCCTTTGTGCTGCCCCTCCATCCCTACGTTTCCCCAGCCCCAGCAGCCCCTGGGTCAGGGGTTTAAAGCTTTGTTAAGGATTAAAGTGGAAATAACCATGCTGATGAGGATGAGGATGAGGATGAGGATGAGGATGAGGATGAGGATGAGGATGAGGATGAGGATGAGGATGAGGATGAGGATGAGGATGAGGATGAGGATGAGGATGAGGATGAAGATGAAGATGAGGAGCATCCTCCCTGCCTGCCCTGTGCAGACCTGGTAGGACTCAAATTATCTCTCTACCCCCTTATTTTTCCTTTTCTCTCCCCTTTTTTCCCTTTGTGCTGCCCCTCCATGGCTGCGTTTCCCCAGCCCCAGCAGCCCCTGGGTCAGGGGTAGGTCGGGGCTGGCTGTGCCCGCCTCGACTGCCCCCAGCCCCTTCCCTGGGGGGACCCTTGGCTGTGCTGCAGGGGGCCCAGGCCGGGCTGCAGAGGGGCTGACAGAGCCATACAAGCCCTTGTCACCCCGGCGGTGACAAATCAGCCTGGGCTGACAAGAATGGATGGAGCTGCTTGCCGGGCTGACGAGGGGCTGGGGATGCTCCGGGGGGGAGGCAGGAGAGCTGCTGGAGGTGGGAGGTGAGGTGGGACTCAGGTGGCTGAGCTGGGGCAGCCCCGTGCTGGGGATGGGCTTTGGGCTTTGGGCTCTGGGCTGGGGGAAATTTAATAAGTCCTACGTGGGCTCCTCGCAGAGCTTGGCTTAATGGGATGCCAGAGACGACAGGGTTGCCTCGATCTGCTCATTCCCTGGGCCTGGGGAACCATCCATCTTGTTCTAACCCTATTTTAAAAAAATATAAAAGGAAAGAAAAGGAGGGGGTGGGGGAGAAAGAAAAATGATAAATCTGTTCAGGGCTTTTGTTTGCCTGCGATTCCTGTAAAGGACAAAAAAATGAAATAAAAGCCAGGCCCATTTTTTCCCTGCTTGGTGTTGCCATGGGATAGAAAACCCCCTGTTCTCAAGAGTGCAGTGCCTTTGGGGAGGGGAAAGCCCCTGGTTAACGTTATGAGTTGCATCTGTTCCCTGGGCCCGGTCACTTCCAGCTCTCCAGCTCTCCCTTGCTGCCTCCCCCACCCCCTCGCATTCCCATTGCTAATTTATTTGGCTATCCATGGCCTCAGAAAGCAAAGGGGAGATCCTGGCTCAGAGCTTGGGCTCTGAGACAATGAGCACCATGCTGAGAGCATCCCAGATCTGAGAGCATCCAAAATCTGAGAGCATCCAAAATCCGAGAGCATCCAAAATCTGAGAGCATCCAGGCTCTGGGAGCATCCAAAATCTGAGAGCATCCAAAATCTGAGAGCATCCCAGCTCAGGGAGCATCCAGGCTCTGGGAGCATCCAAAATCTGAGAGCATCCAAAATCTGAGAGCATCCCAGCTCAGGGAGCATCCCAGCTCTGGGAGCATCCAAAATCTGAGAGCATCGTGGTTCTGGGAACATCCCAGCTCAGGGAGCTCTCAAGCAGGTGCAGGAGACAGAGTGTACAGCAAGGTCTCAGAGTGCAGTGCCTCCTCACTCTGCTGGAAAACAGAAATAGCAATCCTGGGTCACCACTGCAAGAGGCAGGAGAGGGAATTCCCCTGGGACAACGCTGTGGGCATGGCAGGATATCGATCCTGCCCTCCTCCTTCTGCTGGAACCTCTGACCTGCCTGAGCCCTTGAGGAGCCAGATGAACAAACCTCCCTCTCCTGCTTGGCTCCCCAGCTCTTTCCCTGCTCAGGGAATGCATGTGATCAGGACCCAGCACTATTTACCACATCTAGGAGGGTGAGGAGGCGTAAAAAAAGATCTTTGATGTAGCACACTGCCATAAAAACATGTCTGTACAGCGGAGCAGAGGCTCTCCAGGACTTTGCAGGGTGAGGGAGCTGGCTGGATATTTCCAATGGCATGTGGCAGGGAAGGTACCAGCCACTGCCCAAACTGGAGCTCCGAGGTGAAGCACAGGAGCTGGAGCAGGGCTGGGAGCCATAAAGCAAAGAGCTTCACAGTGAGAGACAAAACAGACCCAGCGCTGGGAGAGGAGGATTTTCTTACCCAGCCGTGGCTCCTATCTGCTCAGATCCCATTTCCAGGCTATTTATAACCCAGGTGGCAGCAGAAGGCTGGTGGCTGTGAGCACTGAGCCCCCAGCACCCTGTGGCTGCCTGCACCACGCTGCCAAATGTGCCTGGTTCTCTGGAGATCCGGCTGCAGGAGCAGAGGGGATCAGCAGGCAGAGCCACCTGGGTCTGCTCTGCTCCAGGGAACACCCAGGGGGAGCTTGGGAGGGTTCAGGCAGAGGGATGGGGCTGCAGAGAGGGAAGGATGGTGTAAAACAGAGCTTTGGTGCCTGATGTGCCAATGGGGACCAAAACACGGCTGTGCAGGGGGAACAGGTCCTGAATGGGATGAGCAGCAGGGGAGAACTTCCAGGTGGGAACTTCCAGGTGGGAACAAATCCTGAATGGGATGAGGAGCAGGGCTGTGCCAAAGTAAGTCATGAGGAGCCATGCCAAGCCGTGCTATGCCAACTGCACCATGCCATGCCATGCCACCTGGGCTGGGGACATGCTCGTGGATGCCAGGCTGGCATCAAGGCTTGGCAAAGGCCCACAAGCAGGCAGAGGCCAAAGCCTGGCATCACTGCCTGGAAGGAAGCATGGCAGTTGTGCCTGGAAGCCAAGGAGAAGCAGAAAATCTCCCTGCACCCTCCCAGGATCCCTCACAGGTATTGGTGTGCTGGATTGTGTGCAAAAGGCTTCACAGCCCTTATTATAAACACTATAAATAGGTTTGTGGTTCTTCTTTGAGCTTAAGAACAAAAGGCTGTTTCATTATCATTAAACTTGCGTTTGAGTTGCTCTGTGACTGAGTGTCTGGCCTTTTATTGCAAGCCAGGGCTTTCAAAGGCTCCTTAAATGTTAATGTCACCTTTAAAACAACAGTGGCGAGGCCTTTGATCAGCAGCGCCGGTCACTCGGTGCAGCTCAAGTAAGAACCAGCCACTGACTGATCTTGGGGTTTTAATATTTCCCTCTTCCCCCCGAGGATGCCTGGCACCAGGAGAGCAGCCAGGCTTTGATCAGGCTGGGTTTCAGCCATCTCAAAGACCTCCTGCTCAAAGGAGATGTTCAGCGCTGGGTTTTCATGCAGGAGAGCAGGGAATGGCCAGGTTGATCCTGCTAGAGGGATCCAGCCACGCTGCCCCTGCCTGGATTTGGGGACAGGAGAGAGGTGCTTCTCCACGGCTTTGCCATGGAGCTGTGGGATTGCCCAGGTTTTGGGGCCACCAGCTTGTCTTTGGGGCCACCAACTTCTCTTTGGGGCACCCCTTTGTCTTTGCCATGGTGCATCCCCACAATTTGGAGCTTGGCAGGCAACAAGATCATCTCGAAACCTTCCCCTCTCATGGCTCCAGCTCTGCCCTTCACCAAAAGCTGCAGCAAGACCACATTGCCACAATTTCTGTCCATGTGTGTGCATCCCACACACAAGCCCAAGCACATGGTCAGCAGGGCAGGGACAAGGTGACACCTGCCCTCCCCAAGCCAAACACCCCAGGAAAGCACATTTCAGGTCCAATTAATGCCATCCACGGCTGTGCTGGTGCTGGGCTGGGTACAAGGATATGTTTGCAGAGATAAGTGTGAGTGTAACCTGATGACACAAGTTGCCTGCTTCCAAATGTCAGGCAAAGTTCACCCAACCCATGTGAAACGAGTTAAAATTTAACAGAAATCTGCAAAGTGTTGCGTTGTAATTGAATCCATGATGTGGACGGGAAGGGTATTCAGACACATCCCAAATTTGCCAGAACCATAATATTCTTCTGGAAAGAAAAAAGAGAAAGAAAGAGAAAGAAAAAAAAAAAAAAAAAAAAAGTCGATTTAAAGGAGGCGGTTGCTGCTAAATATGCACGCGCCCCCTCCTTCCCCTGCTGCAAGGAGAAAGTTCTGTCTGAAAACTTCTGAGTCATCCTGCATCGGTTTTGATGTGTCAAAATTGGTTTAAAAATTCACAGCTGAAGCAGCAGCGGGGAGAGCTGAGCCCAGGCACAGGCAGAGGAATGCAAAGTGCTGCAGAGCTGAACCCGCATCCACGACAAGAGGGGTTAAAGTCAGAGCCGGGCATTAAGGAGGAAAAGGGAGGAAAAAGGAGAAAGGAGGGAAAAGGAGGAAAAGGCAGGAAAAAGGAGGAAAAGGGAGGAAAAAGGAGGAAAGAGGAAAAAGGAGGGAAAAGGAAAAAGGAGGAAAAAGGAGGAAAAGGGATGAAAAAGGAGGAAAAAGGAGAAAAAAGGAGGAAAAAGGAGGAAAAAGGAGGAAAAAGGCTTTTTGGCTTCTTGACACTCTGATGTGGCTTTGTGTTGTTTTTCTCTTTGCTGTCTGCTAATTCTCCCTTTGTCCCAGCATGGCAGGGTGCAAACCCCTCCAAGCTTTAGAAATGGAAAGTTGTTTTGTTGGTTTTGTGCTCCCTTTCTATGGTGAGTTCAGCCCCCAAGGCCTCCCTGCCGCGGTCTTTGGCCAGCGGTGGCCAGATGTGACCAGCACAGCCCATCACAGCCCCACGTGGGCTGGAACAACCTCTCCACTCCTGGGGCTGCACAGAACCATCCCAGTGCCCTTTTGTCTCCCCTTTCCACGTTCTCCTTGCCCAGGTGCCTCATCCCAAGCCTCAGCTGCCGCAAGAGCCGTGTCACAGCAAGGAGGAGGAAGCAGGAGAAATGAGCTCTGTGCTCTGGCTCACTCGGAGGGTTTTGTCTCTATCTTTTCCATTTAGGGAATTTATTACACTAAGTGATGGATGGAATGGATTAAAAAAAAAAGAAGAGGATGGCCATGGCAGTTTGGAGTTACCGAAGGCAGCCCCCTGCCTGGGCTGGCTCTGCTCACAGCATCCCCATGGGTGGATCTGGGGCTTGGCTCTGCTTTATCCCCTGCTCCTTGCCAGCAGATTAAACCTGGGATCCTAAAGGTTGGTGCTGCTGGCTGCTGCATATCCAGGCTCTCCCCTGGACACAGCAGGAGTGGAGGAAAACTGCGAGGGATGACTGAGACCCTTGTGTGCTTTTCCTCCCCAAGGGCTTTTCATAGGGGAGCTAAAAACAAATTTAGCACTTAATGCTCTGAAGAGTAAACACTTAAATACCCTATCATCTGCCCAAGTGCTTTGTTTATTATTCAGAGAAGCCAAACTGAAGCAGTTTTCCATGGAGATGTAGTACCTCCTTCAGATTAGCCAGCTTAATTAGATCCTGGTTGCAGCACACGCTGCTCTGTGCTGATGAGACAAAGTCAAACAGCCACTTCCAGAAGCCAAGGCTGCAGCCCTACCAGGCACAGGGCAGGATTTTGGGAAGAGAGAGGCAAAGCTGGACATTTTGAGCCCTGGTTCAAGGCTGATCAGTGCAGGTGACAGGGACAAGCCCAGCGCTGCTGCTGGATGTGGAGAGGAGCCACCATCTGCTCCCAGTCACACCAGTCTGCCCCAGTTTCCATCTCCAAATCCCACCTCACCTCTGATAAGGATTGACAGCTTTAAACAAGCTATTTTTCTCCTTTTTTTGAAAGAAAGTTGGATGAAAATACCAATTTAGGTACTAAACACTGGCAAAAGCCCCTCCTGAGTAGTAGCTGCCATGGCTTGTACTCCCTGAAGCATAAAATCTCCAGTCTCCCATTTACAAGCTATTAAAGCTGTTACATCCCATAATGGAGTTCCTCAGGTGAAGAAGACAAACAAGGGAAAATGCTGAAACACCAGGCAAGGCCTGACACCATAACAGACACGGCACAAGAAGGATGTGACACGGGGAGACAAACAGGAGGGAAATTCATGTCACTGGAGATTACGGGGGCATCGTAGATCAGCCATGGGGACGGGCTCTGAACAGGGCTGGCCCAACCTTCCAGGGGAAAAACTCAGAGAAACAGCCCCAGAAAAGAGGAAAAACGGGATTGGGGTCTCTGGCAGCATCCTGTGCTTGGGGAGAGCCAGGGAGCTTGGTGGGAAGAAGGAGAGGCCAAGAATGACCTAGTGGTGATGTGACAGCTCAGTTATCAGTGATAGGAGGCTGGGAAATGTGTGCAGAGATAAGAGATACCTGTGCCATGGTGTGAGGGGCTTTTTCCTGGGCCCAGTGGCATCACTTTGGGCACGAGTGGTTAATCCTGGCATCACTTTGGGCATGAGTGTCTGATCCTGGCATCACTTTGGGCATGAGTGTCAAATCCTGCTGTTTGAGCTGGTGGGGCTGCTCTGATCCCCCCCTGAGCCCTGCCCATCACACCCCACCACCCCCCAGAGCAGCTCTGGTTAAAGCTGTGGGGAAGGGGAAGCCAAAAGCTGAGCAGAGCCCAGGCTCCAAAATCCCACAGCATGGAGGGGAGTTCTGTCCTTGCTGAGGAATTCTGTCAGAGATCAGGAGCAACCTTCCATCATGGGGAAACCCCATTGTGAATGGCTTTAATAACATCACTGAACCAGCCTGCAGGGGAAGGTTTTACCCACAGTTTATGGGATTTGGCTATTCCTAGATCAACTTTCTCATGTTCATCCAAAAAACCTGTAAATAGCCATGAAAACTCAGGAACAGGAGAAGGGTGTTGCCCTTGGGTTGGATTTGGTGAAATGTGAGCACTTTGGACTTTGTTTAGCACTCAGATGAATTATTGGCTCCTTGTCCTTCAGCTCACAGCCTTCTTTTCTTGCTTTAAGTGACTATTTGCAAACATGTGATGTCTGCCCTGTCAGAGCACAGCTCCCACTCTGCACCTTGCAACTGCTCTTGGAAGTGTCAGAAATTATTAGGAGAGGCTGGATATGGGCACTGCTGTTTCACAGAGCATCTCAGGTTGGAAAGGATCCAAAAGGAGCATCAAGCCCAACTCCAGGACTGCTCCATATGACCAAGAGCATCACCTGGGTGCTCACTGAGCTGTGCTGTGAGCACTTCCCTGTTCCAGTGGCACATCATATGCTGGGAAAGGGAGAAATCCAAAGCAATTTTTCCCATGGTCACAAAATTAACCTATGACCACAGTGTGACCTGAATATCGGGAATATCTGTGTCATTTCCAGCTGGTTTTGGTGCTGGAAATGCCTTTTCCAGCCTGCTCCAGTGCCATAGTGCACAGCAGGGATGCCTGCCTGCCTGCCAGGAAGGACGAGTCCAAGGTGGAAAAGGATTTAGGAATCCACCTAAGGGTGATGCTGCAGAAAGACAGTGTCCTGCAGGAGCTGGCAGCTCAGCTGTGAGTCTCCTGCAACTCCCAGCCCTCATTATTTCACTCCAAGTCAGTGCAGCAGCAGTCAGACTTCAGAGTGAAACTTGTCCTACTTTCCAATGACTGAATGCAGCCGTGCCTCCGACTCCTGTGGCTGTGAACACACGCTGCCAGTGGTGTGGCCCTCCCAGGTTAGATGGTTCCCCTCCATCCTTGGGTTACATCAGCTGAAATTGGGGTTGATCTGTCACAATAAATTGCCCTGGTGCCTCAGCTGGCAGCAGTGTTGGGGTGAGATTGCTGCAGTGGCAGATGAACTCATCCCAGCAGCGTTGCAGCCCTTGGTTCAGGGTGAGCGTGTCTGTCACGGGCTCCACGGGGATCAGGCACCCTCAGCCCCTGCCTGGCGGATAAAAAATGCCTTTTATTCTCCTCACAAAGCAGCAGGTCTGCCTGGAGCCCAGAGGCAGATCCTCCTTCCCTTCTCTTCCTCCTTCCTTCCCCCTGGCAGGCGGAGATATTGCATTCATTCATCTCGGGGGGAGGCCGAGCTCGCAGCCTGACAATGCATTATGGTGATGGAGGTCTTCATTTCTGCTGTCAGGGCACAACAACTGCATCCACAACCCACCAGCTTAGTCCAAACTGGCCACTTCCCCCAGCTCCTGCACCTCTGGGGACGTCCCCTGGCCCTGTGCCACCCACCAGGCTCTGGCAAGGAGGGCAGTGCCACCCGTGAGACTCTGGCACGGAGGGCAGTGCCCGCTGCTCTGGCCGTGGGGTGGGGAAAGGGGCAGCCAGGAGGAGATGGATGGCCCCGAGTGGCACGAGCACAATGAGGTAATTCCACCCAGCAGAGCCTCATCAATCCCCCGGCTCCGGCGCGGCGTCCCCACGGCCACCACGGCCGGCCGGGGCCATAGCCCAGGTGTGGGGCTGTCAGGGAGATAAAAGAGGCTTAATTAAGACCCAATAAGCTGAGTGATTTGTTATCTCGGCACAATATATTACTCCAGCCTATCGATCCCGGGGAAGCACGTGTGTGTGAGAGCCACTGGCCAGGCTGGGTCCCTCCCTGGGGAATATCCAGCATGGAATTCCCACTGGAGCACCAGTTCCTGCTGCTGGCTGCAGGCAGAGGGCAGGAACAGCCCTGAGGTCTCCCCACTGCTGGACAGAGCCACAAAAATAGCAGGATTGGTTTTGCCAAGGGAGGAGCACAGTGAAATCTGGGAAAAGGCAGTTTCCATAAAGCAGCATGAGCTCAGCTGTGGAATGGGAAGCCCCAAGGCCTGTCCCTGTCCCAGGCAGGGCTGGATGTCCCCGAGCAGGGAGCCAGACCCTGGACACACATGCCATGACCTTGGTGCTCCAGCCCAGCCAGCACAGACACCCCCAGAGCTGCTGAAACATTCCCTTCCCAGCTAAGATCAAACCATTTATTTTGCAAAACTCGAAGGAGGGGTGAAGGGGAGAGGGAGGGGAACCCAATTCCTTTAACATTCGAAATGTTAAACTGTTCATGGAGTTCCTTTGATCTTTTGAGGTTTTGCTGCAAAGGGAACACCCTTTCCCCATTGGTTTACTGAGTCACGCTTATTACTTCAATGCAGAAATATCCTTTATGTCAAGTGTATAAATATCCAGCTCTGAGCTTCAGAAGCCTTTTCCTTTTTTCTTTTTTTTTCTCTGTCTGCCTTTTTATTTTTTTAATTTTTTTTTTTTCCCCTGGAGGAGCGTGTGGAGCTGCCTGCATTCTGCATTCTCCCTCGGAGCCACGGTGGCTTCCCAGCAGGAAAACTGGGTGCTCTGCATGGGTGCCTTGCAGGGAGCATCCTCCCCACATTTCTTGTGGGGAATTCGACAAAAAAAGAAAAAAAAAAAAAAAAAAAAAAAAAGCAGAAGGGAGGAAGAGAGTAGCACAAGCAGCCTGGAAATGAAGTTTAGATGCCGGGATGCTCCTATAGCGAGGAGGAGCATCTCCCGCGGGATGAGCAACAAAAGCACGGGCTGGGGAGCGGCTGCTCGGCTCTCCCGCATCTCCGGCATCTCCAGGGTTCAAAGTGGCCGCAGGAGCGGAGGAAAAGCCGCGGGCTGGCAGAGCCCGGCTGGCAGAGCCCGGCTGGCACACGGTGCACCCACGCGTCCGCCCGCAGCTCCCGCAGCAGCCCCGGCTGGAGCCGGGCCGGGCCGGGCTGCTCCCCGCCGCCTGCCCCGCGACTTGGCCCCGAGCTACGTCTGCCATGGGGCTTGTTTGAACAGTGCTGGTGGCAGGCAAGCCGCAGCTTGAGCGGCGGGAGCCCCGGGAGGGTTTGCTGCTCGCTTCCACGGGGAAGGAGGCGGCGATGTCCCCGCGCCCGTCTCCGCTGCGGGATGTGGGTGCAGCTCCTCCCTGCTTTGCTGCAGCTTCCCAGCAGGATGGCACCTCCAGGACAGGCCATCCCGCTGCCGTGGGTGTGCCAGGTAGTGCAAAGAGTGTTTTAAACCATGGCACAGCTCAGCAGCTCGGGATTTCCTTGTTCTTCAAGGAAAGACCCCACAAACGATGAGCCTCGCTCAGACCTCAGCCAGGCAAAGGGGGGCATTCGTGACAGCCCCCCCAAAAATGGGACAGCATTCCCACTCCAGCCAGCCTTGGCTGAAAGTAGGCAAAGCTTTTAGGGACCACATTCCCTGTCCAATTCTTGCTGCAAGCTGAGATGGATGCTCAGAGCTCGAGTCACCACCTCTGAGGAGCACCGAGCAGATTCCTGAGCAGCTGTGTGTCCTGTGTCCCCAGATCAGGGGCTACATCAGGAATGGCAGCCTGGCCAGCTGTGTGTCCTGTGTCCCCAAATCAGGAGCTACATCAGGAATGAGAGCCTGGCCAGCTGTGTGTCCTGTGTCCCCAAATCAGGAGCTACATCAGGAGTGACAGCCTGGCCAGCTGTGTGTCCTGTGTCCCCAAATCAGGAGCTACATCAGGAGTGACAGCCTGGCCAGCTGGGGCAGCATCCAGGGCCCTCACTGACGGAGGGATCAGGGCTGGTGCTGTGTCAGAGCCCGCTCAGGGATGTGTCTGCCCTGTGTCCTCCCTTCCTCCCCAGCACAGCAGGGCTGACCAGCATCACCCCCTCCAGGTGCCTGCACTTGCCTGGAAAATCAAAGTTTTGTCCCCTGGGGTCTCAGATGCTTTTGCTGGACCTGGCACATCCAGGAATGCTGGCTGGACCCTGATCCATGCCTGGAGCTGAGTGTGGGAGCTGCTCTGGCCCCTCAAGCCCAGCTGTGCCCAGGCTGATGTAACTCCTTTCCCTGTGCTCCCTCTCCATCCCAGCATGGAAATGGGTCCGTGCTTTCCTTTGTCTTCCCTTTTCCCCCCTTGTTGGAGGTCACACCCCCCCATTACATAACCAGGAGCCAGCTCTGGGCAGAGCAAGGAAACCTGACATTCACATAACCTGCCAGGCTGCCTCCAACAGGGATTATGAAGTCATTAGAGTCTGTTAGCAAATTTTCCCAAATACTTTTTTCCTTCTTCCCAGGGGCACCTTGATGGTTAATGATCCCAAACTACAGCCTGGGCTTAAATTCACCCACTCTGGTCAAACAACCTCCAGTGAGGGTGTGGGAGAGCTGCAGAGGGAGGGGTCAGAAAAATGAAAGAAAATTAAGAAAAAATAAGAAAAATTAAGAAAATTCCCTCCAAAGGATGCTCCTGTTGAATGGCAGAGGGGAAGGAGAGGGGTGCCCACCCCAGGGAGGGTGAGGGGTGATGGTGCCCATCCTCCCTGGGTAACACACACCCGCTTTTCTCCTCGGCTGAGCTGGCAGCCCAGGGCAATATTTCTAACAGGCAACTGTATTGCCTAACTGGAGACAGAATAAAAAATAATCATAAAAAAACCAGTCAGGCAGGCCAGTTGAGTAGAGAGGAGAGATAGGTTGCACCCAAGTGCAGCTGACTTGTCCTCACATTCTCAGGCTGAGAATGTGCACATCAACACCTGAGGATCCAAGGTTGGTGACAGGGGACGTCACCTCGCCCCAAACCCCCACTCAGGAGCAGCATCTGTTCAAAATCCACCCTTTTATCAGGGTACCCCTCATATTTTTGTGTTTATTCAGAAGCAAATTCTGATGGAAGGGTTAAAACTGCAATCCAAGGTGTAGGTAAAGGGGAAACCCCACACAGACTCTTCTTATTTTAAACCCATGGCTTTTAAAAAGAATATTATACACTTAAAAGGATTTCTGATCCATTTGGCATTTAGAAAAGCCTTCATAATTTTTATGAATATCAGTAAAAGTAGCAATAATAATGAACTGATGGCTACCAAAGTGTGCCTCCAGGTAACTCTGAATAATTTCCACTCGGATAAGCAGTACAGCTCTCTGATCCCCATGACCCCACAGCCTTGAAATCCCTTTGAAAGACCAGAGGAGGCTGTGATTTCCATCCCAAGCCACTTTTGGTTAATATCTGTGAGGAAATCGCCTGGGTATATCCAACACGAGGTTCAGCATTGGCATGGGGCTGCAGAAAACTCTGATTTTCCAGGCAAGTGAAAGCACCTGGAGCCCCCCAGGCACCCATCCCACATCTCCCAAGAGAGGGGATGGAGCCTTGCAATGGATCCCCCATCAAGGACCAGAGATCCCTCAGTGTCACCAACCCCTTTCACCAGCAGGGAACCAGAGAGTCCAAAATTCACCTTCTCTGCAAAGTTGCTCGTGGAAGGAGATTTGTCACATGAGCCTGTTTGCTCCAGAAATAAATCTCCCTTTAAGGCAGGTAAATCTCAGGCAGAATCTGTAAGATACCCTAATGTGGCATTAAGCTGAAGTTAAGGTTATATTCCTCCAGGGATGCCAGATGGGATTTGCTTTCCTTGAAGACAGGACACATATTTTAACTTTAATGGGTTGATGGAGCCCCTTTTATCTTGTAAATATGAATGAGGGAGGGGGAGCTGTTAAATAAATGGAGGGGTTTTACCTGAACCTTTTTCCCTGTCATTGGCTTGGACTGTGCTAAAGACCTTTGTTTTCTCAGCAGAAAACTCGTTCAATCATTCAGAAAGGGAACTAAATGCCTTTTGAGAACATAACCTTTATTTTCCAGATAAATGGTTCACTCAGAGCAATTTGCATGTGGGAAGCTGGTATATGGCACAGGGAAAAAAAAATTTATATTTAAAACCCAATAGCAATGTAGGTCATGATACAAACATCTACTGCTGAGATGACTTCTCTGGGGTTGGAGAGTGAGGGAGCTCAAGGCAATGTAAAAGGATGGGGAGGGTTTGTGCAGCAGCTCTGCCTGGGGATGGCTGGGGAGATGGAGGAGTGAACTGGTCCATAGTGGTCCAGATAAAAGGGGCTGGGCCCTGGCAAGGCGCAGTCAAACTCTGCAAATGGTTCCCAGCACCCCACACCTGCTCTGCAGCCTTGTCCCCAAGGCTGGCTCTGCAAACCCATGCCAGCCCCTCTCTCTTTCCAGAATTAATCCCACCAGACGTGCCCCATTCCCTGGAGCTGTCACACTCACCCCAGTGACACTTGGCCACCCCTGCCCAAGCACAATTCCCACAGCAAAGCCAACCAAGGGAGCTGCTGCTGCCACACCACCAGGGAGGGACAAACCAGCACTCAAACCTGATGGTTCATCTTTCTCCAGCAGCAATTCCCCTAAAATTCTCCAAATCAGCGCACCCCAAAACTCCTCACCCCCATCCAAGCTGCTACAAACAGACCCACTGATCCAGGGCACCAGAAACAGCCCCCAGATCTCCAGACCCCGGGCTGGGAACCAAACCCTGCCCTCTAAAGCAAGAGAGGAGCCAGTGAGGCGCTGACCCCACTGCAGGTTGTGCCCCTGCCACGGTGTGGAGGAGGCAGAGCCTGGGAAAGGCGCCGGGAGCAGCTGCAGCAGAGCCGGGTGCCAAGCCCAGCTGCTCGTTAATTAGGGTAACATGTTGTCTCTTGTACACACCTCCAAAGACGCTGCATTAGCTTGATAAGTATTTAACACTTGGCACAGGGGGAAATTTCCACTTAGCATCCAGCAGAGCCGAGCAGCAGGGAGGGAAAGGTGGCACAGGCAGGGCAGGAGGTGGCACAGCCCTGGGCAGCCAGCCTTGCCCTGCTGGGACCACAGCAGGCAGCAGCTGAGGGGTTTGTGGGCTCTGCCATCACACTGGGGCCTCACAGCCCTGGGACGCAGCCCTGGCTCTGTTCTGGGTTTAATCCAGCCCTCTCCTGGGGGTTGTGGCTGCTCAGTACTCAGTGCATCCCTCTGGGTGTCCAGAGTTGCTGAGGACCCTGCCGGGGGGCTCAGAGACCCTGGCACACAGCCCAGAGCACCTGGGGGTTTGATTCTGACCCCTGGAGCAAGATACCAGCTTTGTATGAGGACATGATAGTCACAGAAGTTTGAATAGTATAACAATAAAATTATCACAGGGTGAAAATGTAGATTTTAGGATTTTTGGTGTGGGGGTTATGGGGACAAGATGGACGAACTTGGGTGTGTCCAGACTTTCTTCTTCTTGTTCTCCATTTCCTGCAGTGCTGTTGGCACTTTGGGATTGGTTTAGAGTAGAAGTGCACTGTCTAACACAGGTGATAGGTATTGGGAATGAAGTGTAAATATGTTATACATAGTTTGTAGTACAAAAAGACAACACAGAGTGCTCGTGGCTGCCCTGCTGAGCAGATCTCATCTGGGAAGAAAGAAAATTTTATAGATAAGAATTAATAAACAACCTCAAGAGTGAAAAGTGAAGAGTCCAGACTCGTTCTTCACCAAAACAGAGACATCCTGCACATCTCAGGGCAGCAATGAACAACCAAAACCCGAGAGTGGCTCTCTGTGAGAGGCTTTAGGAGCCTGCTGGCCGTGACGGGCGCGCTGTGCTGCCTGCATTGTGCTGGGGTGCAGGTACCGTGCAGACACACTGCCAGTGTGCTGCTGCCTGCCAGACATCTTCATCCCCACAGCTGGGAAAAGGAAAAAGGGCCAGACTCAGCTCCTGGGACTGCAGGGTATCCCCAGAGCTGAGGGAAACTGAGCTGGGACACAGAAAAATGGTCCTTGCTGCAAAATTCACCTTTTGCAAGCACGATTCCCTGCAGAGCGGGCAGGGATGAGGGTGATCAAACTCTCTCCAGCTTTGGGGACTCATCCCAGCCACACATAAACTGGGGTGGGGAAGCTGGTCCCAGTCCATCAGGCAGTGGCCAAGCCTTACACGGGGCCAGGCAGCAGCCCAGCCTCCTCTTTCCACTACGAGGCTCCATTAGCATTTTCCATATGTTCCAGTGCAGATAAATCTTTTGTCTGAATCAAGATCAGTAATTATGAGTCAGTGTTAGCACACAGGGGGTGAGTCAGGCACAGAGGCATTCTTGCCTCTGTACCCTCAAGGTCTGAGACACATCGCTCTCCTGAGCCTCCCGTGTGTGGTCTTTGTTCAGGGCTCTCACAAACCCCGTGGGCAATCCACCAGCAACCCCCAGCCAGAGCTGCCAGCTCCTCCTCAAGTCCTCAGGGTGGGAAAGCACCCTCAGCACCTGGGAAATGCACAGGTGGGCCCTGCTCACTCCATGCCCTGCTCACTCGTCTCCAGCTCTGGCAGGACGTGGTTGTTTGAGGGGATGTTTTATTGATGGGTGTGCCCGGTTGGGGATTTGTCTCCCCACGCCCTTTGATCCCCCCACTCATCTCCTTACACCCCCGTGGAGCTCAGCCCCATCTTTCCCCTCCTCTGTGGCACTTCATCCTCCCACACACCAGGCCTGGCCTATGGAAAATGATCCAGCCCTGAAAGGTGTCATGGGCTGGAGGTGGCTTGGTCACCCAGGTGCACGGAAGGAGCTCCAAACCCCACAGCCAAAGCCTGGAGAGCCCATCCCAGGTGCTGAGCCAGGCTTTAAAGATGTGTGGGCAGAGCAACACACGGCCTAAATCCTTAATCTCTGCAAGGGCCACATGGTTAATGTCACTCATGGCTCTTCTGCTCCCTCAGAGTGCAACTTCTTTAGGGACTTTGTCCTAAAAAAGCAGGAAGTTCATGGCTCTAAAAGTTATTAGGAGAGAAAACACAGTCCAAGATATCCCCACATCCAGCATGATCATCTAAATTTCACTTAATTTCGAGGTGCCACAAGAGAGTAACAACACCCTGACAAGTGCCATGAACCAGCACCACACACAGGGGAGGGAGAACATCCCCACACTCCTTGTCTGAGCCACAGCAGAGATAAAAATCCCACTGGCATGAGCCAGGAAGGAGCTGTCAGCCCCAGCTCTGTGCAGAGGAGATTAGCCCAGCCAGGCTGTGTTTGCTTTCTTTGCCTTAAAGCACGCAAACCCCAACAAAACAGACTTTGTTTACTGCCCCTCCTAAACCGCTTAGGCAGGGGGAGATGAGCTGAAAGTTTAGACACGCTGCAGAGCTCCAGCCAGATGCGGCTTCCAATGGCTCAGAGTTAGGCACCTCTGAAACCTGAGGTTCATTAATGAAGGTGCCTGCTGAACCATAACGAGCTGGTGTAATTACCTCGGCTGGACAGCAGCACCACGAATGACCACAGCATCTCAGAGAGGTGAGGAAATAGGTGAAGGTTATTGCCCACACTGCCAGGCTCTGGTGGGTGGCTGGGGAGAGATAACAAACCATCAGGGTCACCCCATAAGGGATGGGAAAGCTCCAGAGGTGAGGAATGATTACATGTGGAGGGTGATGTCCACCTCCCAGTGACAAGCTCCTCAGCAGAGCCCTCCAGAGCTGAGGGTGCTCCCCTGAGGGACCAATCACTGAGATGTGTCTCTGTGGGGTGAGCACTGGGCAGGAGAATCCTTCCCTGCAGCCCAGATGGTCCCTTCCCAGTTCAAACCAGCGCAAGGAGCAGAATGGAGGGCGTTCTCCTTATGGCAATTGCACAGGTTGATCCCAACACCCAGCCCCACCTGTGGATGAGCTCTGGGATGCTCAGGAAATGATGCTGGGCTGGGCTTGGGTAGGAGCAGCTTAAACTCCAGTCAGCCCAGAGCCCCCAGCAGAGGGAATGGAAAAGCCAGCACGGCTGAGCACCAGAGAAGCACCTACACCAAACCACCCGGTTGTTGGAGAGCAGACTGATCAAAGAAGACAAATCCCAGCATCCAGGAGGGGGTGACAAAGCAGGGGGACCAGGTGACCCTCCCCAGTGGGGGCACAGACCTGCTCTCCTCCCCTGTTCCCTGCAGCACAGCCCTGCTGATGGAAGTCAGCACCTCAGCCAGCAAACACTCACTGGGAGCTTTTCACACCTGGTTCAGCCTCTTGGAGTTTCACACCAGTGAAGAGCTGTGACCTCAGGAGGGGAGGGTATCAGCTCTATTTCCCAAATATCAGCAAATTGTGTGAGAGAAAGAGATATGCTAAGGGGGCAGACTGCTCAAACCATTACCATCCTTCTTAGTACCACTTAGCTGAACCGTTAAAAAGATCCAGGGCTCCCAAAGACAATTAAGCTCAAGGGAAGCCATAAATCTCAATAAACATCAAGCCAAGTTTTCTTCACTGCTTGAAACAACAGATATAATTTCATTGGTTACTGAGCTCATGCTCCCAAAGGGATTTCAGATAAAAAGCCACTTATTCAAAACACCAAAGCCAGGCTTCTCCTGTCTCTCAGGCTACCGAGGGGTCAGATTTCCCAGCATGGGAACATGTGCCCTGCAGTCTGCAGAGGTGGAGCCTGGCTGCAGCAAAGCTCTGCAGATTTATGATGTCTGTGGCACGGCGCTGTGACCTGCCACCAAGGTCAGGCACCTGCCTGGGGAGGTGGCTGAGCCCAACAGGAGGCAGGAGGGGTCCTGGATGGTGCACACAGCTCTCCATCCTCTGCTGAGCTGGGCAGGACATGGAGCTGGTGGGGCTGGACGCCTGCTCTGGGACCCCAGGGACTGAGGGCACACACGGCCAAGGGTGTGGGGAGCATTTTCTGTACCTCCAAGCTGCCTTCCACCCCTGCCTCGTTATCTCTGAGGTACTTGAGGAGCCCAAAGGGGCAGCACAGAGCACACCAGCTCTCCCAGCTGCCCCAGGAGCCTCCTGGCACTCTGCCCTCCTGCCACTGATCCAGCCTCTCTCACCCATGTGCTTTCCACTGCAGAGATCACAGTGAAAGCCATGCCAAGGCAGCACATGCCAGCCTCAAGTCCTCACTCCAGGGTTTTTTCCTGGCAGGTCCTGTGCTCAACAGGGCTGGGGCTTCAGTTTTGACAGCTCCCTGCAAGGTCATTCCATCCACCAAGCGCTGCTTCCTTGTGCTTTGATTTAAGTTCTGGCATGCCTCTTGTATTGATTTCTCTCAGATGTATTTTATGGGGAATAAGCACTCAAACCAGGAGGCCAAGACCTCCTGCATTGTGCACGGCATGGTAATGGATGAGCTCCTTCTCACACTCCCTCCCTCCCCTTGTCCCCAATTCTCTCACCTTTTATTTAATCCACTTGCAAATGCACAACCACATGAAATGTCCCTGCTTTGGATGCTTCCCTGGGAGAGCTAAGCAGGGGATGGCTTTGGGTTGAAAGTAGAAAGATTTCTCCCAGTTTTTATCAGGAGTTTCAGCTGCAAAAGCATTTCTTTGGTTGAGACTGTCTCTGGGATCTCCTTGACCACTCAGTAGTGGTCAAGAGCCTCAGGAAGCCTAAAGAATTCAGCCTTGTCATTATTTAGCACCTGAAAGCTGCAGGTGGTAGAAGCAACTCAAACCTCAACTTTTCTCCCCAAGAGAAACCATCTTTACCACCAGAAATGCCCCGGTGGGATGGCAGGGAGCGTGTCCTCATATCTGTCCTGCTGTCTGTGCAGACTGTCCAGGGCCAAACACAGCCAAACATTCCAGGGAAGCTTTTTCTGCCAGCTGAGAATCTCCTGACCTCAGCAGAGGTGGAGACACGCCTGATCCTGGGGGACAGCCTGAGCTCTCCAGGTTTCCAGCCCAGTGGTTTATCAGCATGCAAGATGTGCACGCTGGGTTTGCCGCATCCAGCACTGCTGGAGGTGACCTTGGCAGTGCTGGTGTCTTGGTTAAACCCCAGCCTTAGGTGAGACCTAAAAAATCACCACCAGAAACAGCAGAATTTTCAAAGAACAAACCCTCAGCAGACCCAAGGGATGGGTTTTGTCTATTTTAGTAAACAAACTACCCGGGATCTCTATTGCCAGCATCAGATTTCCCAAAATCTCAAATCCAGGCTGCTGAAATGGTGACACTGCTGTAAAAATGCGGACTCCAAAACTCCCATTCAATATCTTTTCCTCTGATGACATAAGCCCAAGGAGTCAGGATTTGGAAGGCAGCCCTCGTTCTGTCCACAGGAGGAATAAAAACATGGTTATTGTTTTTCTCAGTGAACTGCAAAGCCTGTTTTTAAGTGAAACCTGAGCTTCCCGTCTCATCACGTGCTTCCAGGAGCTCGAGCTTTAGGAAAACCAAATACTTTCAAACTCTGGATAAGACCATTAGAGTTGCTTAATTTCCTTTATGTCCATCTGTTTCAGTTCAGCTCAGTTGCTTCTGTCCCAGACAAGACATTTGGCTCTTCTAAATAAATCTTATAGCCCATTTGGATTAAAGACTTTCTGATGCAGCTTCTGAATATAATCCCTCTGATTTGCATCTCAAAGAAATGGAGTTAAAACCGAGTAAGAACCATACACGGAGTGCTTGGAATTGCTGGAGTACGTGAAGCACTCACGAGGTCCCATATGGATAATGGTGCTTTTGTTTGGAATTTATCATGAGCTCCTGCATTCCCCTGGCTGTGCTCACACCAGGCACACTCTGGGGCTCTCAAGGCAGGCAGGGTGCAAACATAATTGACTGGTTTTGCTGTTGTCCAAGGCTCCAAGCGTTACACCCGACAAGGCTGTGGGGAAAGTGTGAGACGCACCCAGAGTGTGGGGAGGCAGCTGCCACCACGGGGCCAGCAGAGCATGAATGAATGAATGAGTGAATGAACAGCAAATCCAGCTCCAGCAGCTCTGGGATTATTCTCTTCTTCAGCTCCAATGGGTGCTTTTCACATCGAGGGAGAGCTGAGCTCCGTGCTGGAGTGTCACCATAGGACATGAAACAACACACACTGCTGTTTTCAAGGTGAACAAAAAGGGGAAGTTTATTTCCTAACTCTAACATTTAATATTTAAATTCCATTTTACACATTATTTTTATCTTGACTTTTTTTTTAAATCAAATAATTAAACCATATATTCCTACATTATCCCAATCGTTTGTCATCAACACACTTTGAATTAACCTTCCTCTATATTTCCTAATATCAAAAACAATAATCGTCATCATCACTCCATAACCACCTCCAAACAAACATAGAATTAACCCCAGAACTAAATCCACCCCCCAAAAAAAAAACCAAACAAAAATACAAAGCATGATCATGAATCATCAACCAATCACCCACCAAATTTTGGGGGTCAGCTTCTTAACCCCCCCAAAAAACCCAAACAAAAATACAAACCATGATCATGAATCATCAACCAATCATCCTCCAAATTTTATATTCTTGTAAATTTTAAATTTATAAAAAGCATGACAAGATGGCTGCCACACACACCCAAGGAGAAAAGACTTAGTCCTGACCTTACTGTTAGTTTTTGCTAGGTATATACATGCAAACATTTATAGATTTCCAAAAGTGACAGTGGATTGCAGGGTGAAAGTACCACCTCTCTAATGACACTGGACAAAATAACAGTCTATCAATTTTTTCTTTTTCCATAAAAGAACACAAAACAAGAAGTTATTTACAGAAAGCGCGCGAGAAAGTTTGTTACAAGAATGTCACAGACATCTTTTTATGAAAATCCTTTTCTTGGGATTTTTTCTTCCTGAGAAGCTGAGAGGCCTCAGGAACAAAATGTAAACAATGGTTATCTGCTGCTGTGGAATGGAACAGGTGCATCTGGGATTGGTCTCATGTTAGTTTGTTTGTAATTAATGGCCAATCTCAGCAGAGCTGACTCGGACAGTCTGAGGCAGCTGCCTTCGTTATCATTCTTTCCTATTCTAGTCTTAGCTTAGCTAGCCTGAGATGAAACTTTTCCTTCTATTCTTTTTAGTATAGTTTTAATGTAATGTATATCATAAAATAATAAATCAAGCCTTCTGAACACGGAGTCAACATTCTCCTCTCTTCCCTCACCTGAAAACCCCTGTGAACACCAACACAAGAACATAAACATCAGAAAGCTTAGAAAATATTAAAAAAATCAGAGCAACACTGGAGCACATCGCTAGCCCAGAGGCAGCACTCTGTGCACTGCTGTCCCCGGGCTGCTCAGCCAGCACTATCTCATTTTTGGGTCACGGGATGCCGGGCGCTATTCGTGGCAGTGACGCAGCCGCCTTCCTGCCCAGGCAAATGCTTTTCCCCTTTCCGTGTCCCAGGGTACCTGTCTGTGACACATGCCTTGCGAAACGGCTGAGATTGCCCAGATAAGAGGCGGCTCCGTTCGAGGCTCGCTGCTTTTGGCGGCGGCCCAAGCGCTCCCTCGCTCGCTGCTGTCCCACTGATTCCTCTCAGGAGCGTTTGAAGGCTCGAGGTGTTTGTGCTGCTGAGGCGTGGGAACAGCTGCTTCCCTCTTTTTAACCTTCAGAGCGGTAAAATCCTGGGGAGGAAAAAAATAAAAATGAAAACTTACATAATCCTAAAATGAAGCAAAGCCTGGCTGCATCACCAGTGCTGCCCATGGCAGAGCTGTGCTCTAAATGGATTCGAGGGAGCAATTCATAACCCTGTCACAGTGATACAATTATAAGAGGAATGGACATGGTTGTATTGACAAACTCTAAATCTCCTCCCAAAGATCCCAAGATTATCAACTCCTCATGTGGTGGGGAGCTGAGTCACAGAGCAGGGAGGTGGTTTGGGTATCAGCCCTGCAGAGGATCAGATCCACAGCAGGACACAGGCAGGAATCCCTTTGCTAGGGCAAAGCAGACACCCACGCTGCTAATAATGATTATAATTAATTACAAGGACAAAGCAGAACTGCCCCAGCCTGAACCTTTACCCAGAAAAACCTCATTTTCTCTGGATGAGAAGAGCCTGCCTTGTTTACCACTGAGGAACAGGAGGGGGAGAAGAGCTGGACCCAGCTCAGACCATCACCCCCTCCCCTCTGCCACAGCCCCAGAGCCATCACAGGGCCATTAAAAGCCAAATTCATTTCCACAGCTGAAACCAACTGCCCGTAATACAGAATCTGCTGCAGCTGTGGTTCAGTGTGGCACCTGAGAGCTGGGAGGTTAATGACACAGGGCTGTCAGCAGCCTTAATTATATTCCCATTTTTCCAGCCCCTGATTAGCTTTAGAGCTCATCTGGTGTCAGAAATTTGGTGCCTAAGCTTTGACAAAAGTGTTTCATTATTACTTAATAAACGGGCAGAGAGGGAGGGCACGTCTTTAAGCTCTGGCTTGTAAAAGCTTCCTCTTTTTTTCAGCTTTTTTTTTTCATTTAACCTCCCAAAAGCTCCCTTACCTCACCTATTTGGGCTGACCCCAATCTCAGTGCCCAGCCAAGAGGCCCCCACATTGCTGGCACCCCCAAACCTGTCTCAAATTCCCCCATAAATGTGCTCTGTTCAGCTGGGAGCCTGCTGCTCTCTGGCTGCTGAAGGCCAATTAATAAGAATCATTTATTACTGTTCTATCACCCCTAAAACGAGCCAGGTGTTTGCAGAGAAAAATAATAAAATGAAAGGAGATTTAAAAACAATAATAATAAAAGCACAAGCTTCGAATCAAAAGATCCAAACGGCTTAAAACCTAAAGCAGAGCTTAAGTTCTTCTTGAGATTCAATTTCCTCCAGCTCTCAGTGAAGTTAATTAGCTTGAATATTAATAGAATTGGTGAGAAGGAGCCTGGTATCTTTTAGCTCCTTCTCTAAAAACCCCAGGAGCTCAACCACAAACCTTGCTGAGTGAGGCCCCCAGCAGAACCCTGTCCTTGCTCAGACCCCCAAAGGCAGCTTGGTACCCAATTCCCAATGAATCCCCCCAAATTTTATCACCCCTCAATGTCTGTATTTTTTATCCTTTTGCAGGAAATTCCTGCAGTGGGAATTTGAGCAAATAATCACAGAACACTGGGCTTGTGCTCAGGACTGAGATCGCTGGCGCTGCCTGGGTGCCTGGAGGAGGTTTTTAAAGGCAAGGGTGGCTCTTCAGCATCATGAGCTGGATGTTCCCTCCCACCTGGCCTGGCAGGCAATCCCCTAGATCCCTCCTGTGTTTGTGAGTGTTTGTGACCATCCCTCACAACATTTTCCCTGTTTCTGTGAGGATGAGAGGGGCCTGGCCATGAGCACTCACGTGGAGTAGGGTTCATGGTGCTGGTGTCTCTCTGGGCTTGGCCACGTTCATGGCAGTTCCCTGAGATGAAGGACGCTCTCAATGACTTTATCCTTGACCTCTGATCAGTCAGAAACCACGGAAGTTTCCAGCACCTCCAAGCACTTAATGTTTAACTTCTGCCCCGGCTTCTGGAGACTGATACAATTTTGGCTTTGCAAAGGCACCAGGGCTGGAAGGAGCTGACTGCAAATCATTAGCAGGACTGTTCTCACCCTGGTTCTTGGCTTTTTAATTGCCAGGCACAGTGACAAGAGACATTTACTGCAAAAAGCTGCAACCACATGAAATTTGCCTCGTTTGAGGTTTGGTTCCAGTGGAGCAGCGAGTGATAGAAACCAGGTTGATATTAACAGAGCCACTTCCAGTGTCTGCAGTGGTGACAGCTCTGGAGTTTGGCTCAGAAGATTTCCAGAAGCTGGAGATGGTCAGGGAGCAACAACAGCATTTGGCGAATGGCCTCTGCTCAGCACAAAGCAGGTGTGGGGTACTTTTGGCACAATCCCACCACTGTGTCTGATGTTCTTGTCAGAACAAGAGCATTTGAGGGATTAAAACAAATCCCATCAAAAAGGGACCATGGGGAGCTTGGTGACTTCTGCCCAGGAATACCTGAAACTATTGGAAAGAATCCTCCTCCTTCCCTTTCCCCCTCCATGTGAAAAAAATAATTGTTTGGGAGTGAAAATCAGCAGAAACAGGAACGGTTTTCCATCAGTGAGGAAAGCTGAGGTGGTGTCTCGTGATGGCTGAGGTGGACTCTTTCAGTGCAGGACTTTGGTCCAGCCAGGCACCAGTAACACCAGTAGCACCAGTAACACCAGTAAGACCAGCCCTGCAGCCTGTCCCCACACCATTTGCAGGGCTGGTAACGAAGGGCAAACACCAAACGCTCATTGCAAGGAACCCACCCAGGCTAATAACAGCATTAATTACACACACAGCCCCTTCTTCCCACTGTAAATCTCTATTAGCAATAAACTGGAAGGGTCATAAAAGGGAGTTTACAATGAACCCACCAGGCAATATGTGCCTGAATCCTTGGCTTTGTTGCAGCTGGCAATAAAGCCATCTTTTATTAGAGCACATACCCTGCCCTGGAGATAACATGCAGGGCCCAGGACTCCTCGAAGAAATGATGCAAAGCTGTTTTGTTGCACTTTGATTTGCTGCAGAGCCGTGTGGAGGTGGGAAAAGCTGAGGGATACGGGTAACAGGCTCTGCTTCCCTCACTTCCAGCCTGACACTGAATCACCAGAGCAGGAACAGCCTCGGTAATTCCACATCGTAAATGTTCCCCTGCCCTGAGGGGGGAAACTCGAGGAAACAGGGAAAAAAAAAAAAAAAAGAAAAAAGGAAAAATAAAATAAGGGGAAAAAAATGTTGGTGGTAAATTAAGAAACACAAGGAAATTTCTGGTGTGAGAAAGGAGTAGCAAATGGTTGTGGTGGTGTTAATGTTTAAGTTTCTGGTTTTTTTAATAAAAGTCAGGAGCAGATAGTGCTGAATATCTCAGAAATAGGCACAGATCCATCTAGGGGCACAAGGGCCAGGCCTGGAAGAGATTTGTTGGCTTCAAAGTCCTAGGGAGGCTGGTTCCAAAAGAGGAAAAATATTAAAAAAAGAAGAAAACAAAGCACCCAAAAAAAGCAAAAGTTGATATCTGCAACTTGTGGGACATGAGAGAAGCACCCAGACCAGCACACAGGTCCCAGAAAAGATGTCCCTCTCTCTTCTTGCCTCTCCAGCAACCACAAAACAGGACTTTGATGCTCCTTGTAGGTCCCTTCCCACTCGGGCTGTTCTGTGATTCTGGGAAAGTTTGCTTTGCTGAAGGACAAACACCAGCACTGACAGGATCCCCACCAGAATCCCTGGACAGCCCAGTGTGCCCCTCTTCCCACTGCTGTCCCTAAAATGGGGACCTGAATCCTCTGGCCTTGCAAGAGCCTTTAAGAGGCACCAGCCCTCATTAATTTCAGCTCAGTGGAAGCTGCTGCAGACACAGGTGTGAAATCACCAGTTTTATTTAGCTCGCTGCTCAGGTACGATTGTTCTGAAGTGCCGATCAGCCCTGTTCTCTTATATATCTTACAGCCTTAAAAGTAACAATTCTGTCACCTCTGGAGCCATTTCTCTGCTGCTTGCAGCCTTGCTGGAGTGTCAGTGTTTAGCTGGAGGGCTTCATCTCCCTCAGACAGCCACCCGTCCATTATCCATCCCCTCCATAAATAAAACAAACGGCTGGTGGCTTTTGTTGTCCCCATAAAAAGTCATTCTCCCTCTGTGTTTGCAGAAAAGCTGGTGGCACTGTGCTAGGAGGAGGCAAACAGATTTTTCCAGGGAGTTTAATGCCTGGCTCCAGCACTGTGGTTTGGACTTTTCTTTCAAGCTGAAATTCAACCACGGCCCTTCACACTGCTGCCTTTATGCTGCTCTGAGGTGTGTTTCCATTCTTGTAAACACTCACAGTTATGGGGCTGCTCTTGGACAAGTTACTGCCCAGAGAAGCTGTGGCTGCTCCTGGGAGTGTCCCAGGCCAGGCTGGACAGGGCTTGGAGCAACCTGGGACACTGAGAGGTGTGGAACGGGATGGGATGAGCTTTAAGGTCTCTTCCAACCCAAACCATCCTGGGATTTTATGTCTGCTGCCCTGGGTGATGGTGAGACCCCACTGTGGTTGTCAGATGAACAGGACAAGTTCCTGTTCATCGTGTCCTCCTCATTGTGGCCTTTTTAAAATTCTCTTCTCCTTCTTCCACCCTCTCCAAACCTGACATACTCAGGGAAAATTCCCATCCCACTTCTCCTGCACTCTTCCCTTCCCAGGTTAGAGCTTTTCCCAGCTGGGTTTGCAGGCCAGACACACTCTCAAAGTCAAGGGCAGAAAAATAACACGCTGGAAGCGCCGGAGCCCTGGGCCTGGCTTTTTAAAGATGAATATTCCGCAGAGAAATTACTCATTGTTTTTTGTGGCTCTTTTACAGAGACAGAGAAAGAAAAGAAACTGATGTAATAGGAGATATTAGCCAAGACATCTGACTAAGGCACCTCACTCCCCATCCACCACATCCAGCCTGCTTGGAACTTCTGCTGCCTGCCCCAGCCTGGGCTCTGCTCCTGCTGCCTGATGGGGCATGGATGGGGCTGGACCCCAATCTTTGGGTGGGTCTGCAAGAGCCACCCCAAAATCAGGCTCTGAACCCACCCCACAGGGGAAGCAGAGGGAGCTGGGGAGCCCCACCAGGCTTGGAAGGGACCTTGGCTCTCTGCTGGGCCCTTTGCCACCAGCCTGTCCTTCCCCTGTGCTACTGGGAGTGCTGGGCAGCCAGCAAGGCCAGAGCTCCTGAGTCATCCCCAGCCAGCCCTCCCCAGCTCCAGCTCCCATCCATCCCCATGACTCACGTGTGGGAGGGGACATTTTTAATATATATATGTATTTTTACTGCATGGTGGCCCCGTTCCTGAGGACAGAGGAATGATTACCTGCTGCTTTCACGGTGTAATAAAGAGCTTGGGTTGTACCTTGCATAAATTAACTCCTGAGCTGATGAGCAAGGAGATTTTTCCCCTTTTCTGCCCTGGACTGTGGAGATGAGTGCTCACATTTATCCAGCACAGGAGAGGGAAGGGATGGCTGGGTGAGAAGTGGGAGCAAGGCACACATGTGCAGGCACAGGGACACATGGCCAGTGCACACTGAGCCAGAAAAACGCTGCAGCTCTAAATCTACCCAGCAATCCTGTGTTAATCTGCTCAGTCTCAGTCCCAAATATAACTCAGGGACAATAAATAAACGAACAGAAGTTAAGTAAGTTCAGCTTCTTAACCTTTGCACGGATCAATCCCCGTGTTATTTCATTTTTCCCTTGTTTCTCTCTGTCCCCATGTCTTGTTCTCTGCTTCTCCTGGCTCCAGGGACAGCAGGGCACAGCAGCCAGGTGAGCAGGGAGCTTGAAGCAGGGGAGGAAGACCCAGACCTGTGAAAAAAATAAATCACCAACCACTTCCTTTCTGAAACCTGGGGCTCTTGCTTCCTGCTCTGCATCCCAGATCTCAGAAGGTTCCATCTGTAGCAGGATTGACACCCTCAGGGTACAGCAGTTTAAAAATCCTGGGTTAAAAACTCTGGCCATGGTTCCTGCTTGTAAACCCCATTATGCCAGGCAGAAGTGAGATGGTCCATGGGTTTGAGATCTGTGAAATATCTGGTCCAACATGTGCTGAAAGAGAGTTTACCAAGCCTTTCAACATGACTCATGTGCTGCTGTGCCACACACTCAGGGGGAAAATATGATGCTGGTACCCAGCAGATGTCACACTGAAAGGGGACAGTCCCAGCTGCACTGCTCAGCACATCCTCCTGCTTTATGACCCATCCCAGCAGGAATAAGTCTTTCCTCCCAGCTGGAATCACTGTTCCCTCAAGAATGATGATCCTCCAGCCTTGCTGCTGCTGCCATCTGCACAGGCCACAGTTTTTAGGTCTTTTTTGAGGTGGTCAGTACAGCCACCATCCTGCTTTGCCAAAATCCTGGGAGGGTTTTCTACTCTGAGCTGGGAAAAAGAAGATGTTTTCCAGACTCCCGCCCTCAGAGGATGAGTCGGAGGAAATTAGCAATGATGCACCACTGAAAAAAAAAAATCAAATTGTTCGAGCAAGTTCAAAGCTGAGCCAGTCTGGAGACATCTGCACACCACATGCCAGGAGCAGTGGAGCACCAATAAATCCTTGCAGGATGGCACTGAGGGAAGGAAGCTTCAGCTGCTCAACCCAACTGGGGAAGCTCCCAGTGCTTCTGTTCTGAGGTGCCTGAAGGGACTCAGTGGAAAGGAGAGGGATGAGAGAAGTCAGAGAAGAATAACAATTTTTGGGGAAAATGTTGAGCTACCCATGTTCATAGAATCCCAGACTGGTTTGGGTTGGAAGGGACCTGGAAGATCTCATTCCAACCCCCTGCCAGGAGCAGGGACACTTCTCATTATCCCAGATTGCTCCAAGCCCTGTCCAACCTGACCTTGGACACTTCCAGGGATCCAGGGGCAGCCACAGCTTCTCTGGGTAACCACAAGAGCCAACCCACATTTACCTTCATTTTGGATGTGGTTATTGCTCCGGTTTCCAGAATGAGGTGACCACTGAAGTCTATTTCTGATTGAAACCCAAAATCATTTGGCCAAATCTAAAGAAAACCTTTCTAAAATTGGAAGGCAATCATGAACTGAAACAGCAGAGAAAAATGGAGGTGAGAGTCCAATTTTATTTCTGGAGAAAAGGTTGTTTTTAAAATAAAAACAGAAGAACCTTGCCAGGTGAAAATTGTCCATCCCCTTCAGCAGAGATCAATAACTCCACAGGATCAGGAGCTCAGGCCAGCTGACCTGTGGCTGTTTGCAAAAGGCTTTCACTCTGCCCATGGAGCTCAGAGTAAAAAACTTTACAGTGTTCAAAGAAAAGCAAGTAAACAACCCCAAATCAAAGGTCTAGGAGCTTCTCATCCAAATGGCCTCAAGATCATGTGTGGTGGAGGAGGAGGTGTCAGCCCAAGTGGGAAAATCCCACTGTACCTGAGAAACACGGGAGCCTTGCCATCAACTCCAACAGAGGCAGGAATTATTCACTGTGTTTTTCTGAACTTCTGTGTCATCCTCAGCTCCATCCCTCTGGAGTTTGTGGTTGAGCTAACGCTAGGCCTGGAGCAAGGCAGTTGTAGGAAATCTTTAGGTCCACATTTAGTAAGCACAAATATCCCCTTGTGAAAATCCACGTCAGGGTGATGGGTGGATTCCTCCACCTTCAGGACTGGGATGGATTCTTCCATCTTCTCCAGGCTGGGATGACAGGAATGCTGTGCATGGATTATTCCCACCCTGGCAGGTGCCACACTCCGTCCCCAGTGCCACAACCTGGGTGAAGCCCCATCTCCCCACCCAGCTCCAGTTGTCCCATGGCCCCACAGCAGACATTGCCTTATCCAAGGAGAAATTAGGGTTGAGCATAATTTGAACACCATGGACCTTATTTCTGAAAAGGGCTCCTGCTCTTCAGGCACAGAAATTCAAATAAATCAAAATCTACTCTCAGCATCTGAAATATCCATCAGTTGTAGAGGAAGGAGAAGAAGGAAGGAGCAGGGTTAGGGCTGACCCACAGCAGAGGAAGAGACGTGAGAATGGAGCCTGGTGCCTGCCCTTCCTCTGAGAGAGGAGTTTCACACAGACCTGAAACCAGATTGTCAGAGAGGGGAGTTTGCAGAAGTGCTCCTGTACAGGGGGGGCTCCCATGGGGATGCTCGAGACCAGACTTTCCTGAAGTGCTCACCTGATCTGCTGAGCTTTTTGGAAAGTCTGACAGGCAGAGCAGATAGCTCTAGACACTGCTGTCTCATATAGGTATGGCTGACTCAGATAAATATATAAATATATGTGTGAGTGGCTTAACACACTTCCCTTTCTTCCTCCTCTCTCCCCCCAAGTTTTGCATGTCTGAAGCTGTTTCAGATAAAAGATACTCAAAAATGAAAATGCATTTGGGATGTCTGGGAACTGAAGAAGTCAGACTTAGAGAAAACCAGACAGGGTTAGAGCCCAAAAATCCCTGTCTCCTGCCAGGAATCTCAACCCACTGCCGACTGCAGGTTGAGGCTCCTTGTGCTCAGCAGCAGCCAGGATTTTTTTCCAAAGTGTATTCCATCAGCAGTAATGGGTCTTTCCTCATAAGCTCTGTTTTCATAGTAAATCTTCAGTCTTACATTGCATTACAGAGTTCAGCTGCCGCTAATCCTTAAAAACAATTCATTTCCAACCGCAAAGTGCAATAAAGAAAGGATAATCACTATTAATATTAGTTATTGTTATTGATTTCAGCTTTAAAGAATTGATTTTCAGTCCTGGCTGCATTTATGACTCTCTTTGCTGAAGATGCATATACGGGGCTCACCACTATTTTTAGATCCTTGCCCCAGCTCCAGGAGGAAGAGGATGGAGAAGGAAAGGGAGAGACCTCGTGGGGAAGATCCTGATGGATGAGGGAAGGCATCTCCATGTGGCTTCACATAGGAGGAAAACATGGAGATTAAAAGGAAAATTATCAGTGCTTTCTTCCAGTGAGGCCCTGTGGTACCAGTGAGTTCTCCCAGTCCTTCATGAGCTGTAAATTCAGTTTTACCCCCTGCCAGTGAGTCTTGCTTTGCCTGGAATTCTCCTGCCTGACATTTCTCCCCACTCCAACCACAGTTTGATTGCTAAATATAACATCAAAATATGAATAAAATTATTTTAGTGGATGTGACCCTCAGTATCCTCCACTAAGCAAATCTGAGTGAGGGCCCCAAAACAAGCAATGATCCAGAACGGGATGGGATTCCTGGGAGAATAATCTGGGCAGGAGCTCAGGAATAGGATGAGGATGGGCAGGTGGGAAACATTTTGCCACTTGTGGTCGAAGTAGATGCCCAAGAAGGGATGCTGAGAAGAGAGAGTAAAGTTTCAGTTCCTTGTTTTTAAGGCAAGAAGGGGGTTGGGTTTTTTAAATCAACATCTTGCTTCAAAAAGTCACTAAAGTTCTGTCTCAAGGGCATGAAAATATTGAGAACCTCAAAAGCAGAAGGAAGGTGGTTGTTTTTTTTAAGCCACCAAAATGTTTCAGTGGATTTGGACTGAAAAAGTTTCCAACATATTGCTTGGGAAGAAATTTTGGAAATTTTTTGCAATTCCAGTCACCCTGCAGCAAACGCTTCTTTTCCCCAGTTGTTTGGAAATGGCAGTACATATAAAAAATTCCATATATAGCTCTATTTTCTGTGTGAGCTTTAAAAGCTCTCCCTCTAGATAGTTTGAATATAATCTGGTGAGGATGTGGGAATGAAACAGGGATAAAAACCCTTAGCCAAGCCTGCAAAATAATTAAATGAACGTTTAACCAAGATCATTATTTTCCACAGTTTTATTTATATGCAAGATTGGATACAATGGTCTGGAATATTGTTCCACACTATTACTGTGCTATAAATTATTCGAGCAGAGCACAGCAAGGCATCATAATGCAATATTTTTTTATAGTGCCATAAAGTAATTACACACCAGACAACAAAATCCTACAGAAGTGACATATTTTATGCTTAAATTATAATTACATTAAAAGCGTCTCTTCCATTTGATGTTTATGGAGCACACACAACGGCTGTCGGGAGGCCTGGGAACAAAGGGGGTCTCTCACAGAAAGCTGGGCTGGGCCAGCGAGATGCAGCTGGGGAATATTCCTTGGATTTTGGTGTTTGCAGAGTATTTCTGACAATTTCTGACAATATTTCTGAGAATTAATCTCAGCTAAACTCAGATTAACACGACTGTTCTTTGAGTTAGGCCTACACATACAGGCCCAGCTAGGAAAAACAATGCAATCTAATACTGTTCCAAGAACTGAGCTGGGTTCTTCACTTGTTTCACCTCCCTTGGACATGAGGGATGAGGAATTATCCAAATTAACATTTGTACCCCCACAGATCTCAGCTACAAGGAAATACAACCTCCCTCAAGAGCGGCCTCAAACCGTCTTCTTCCAACAGCATTTTCCTACAAATCTTGTGATGTTCTGAGTATAAATTCAGTCCAGAAGTGAGAATAACATCCCAAAAATTGCACTTAGAGCAATGGGTGGGAAGAGCACTGAAAAAGAAAGAGTTCTTTGGTGGGAAGAGCCTGAAGCCATGGATTTTTCACCTCAGAGATTTCAGCCTGCAGGAAACCTCTCCAAGTGCAGCCTGGAGATTTTTCCTAGTGGATGGTGCCTGGTTTGGGTTAAAACCAACCAAAAAGATCAGATTAGTGATGCAGAGAGAGGTTGTTAAACCAGAAAAGATGCAGGAGGAGAAATGAACCATCAGGCAGAGATGGTGCTGTGATTGTCCTCAAGCTCCTTCAGGGAGCAGCCCAGAGGGTGGGAAAGGGACAGCTCTGCTGAGGGGACATGAAGGAGCAAATCGCCTCCTCAGGAGGGCCCAGCATGTGCAAAGCAGTTGTTTCTGGCAGGGAGGGGAAAAATGGCTCGAGCCTGCAAGGAAATGGCTTCTGTGGTTGGAACCCAGCTTTTCCTGGAAAGTGCCCAGCTCCCACCTCGCAGCTCTTCCTGCGTGACTCACACCATGCCGGCTCCCCAAGGTGGGCGTTTGACGCCCTTTAGAGGCGGTGACATCTTCCTAGAAGTGTGACAGAGACTCTAACTGGCAAGGCAGCAAGGGGCAGCACTCAGGGGGACAGTGGAGGGCTGGGCCCCTGGCTCTGCCAGGCCTGGCTTTGCTCTCGGTGTGTTCTGCCACCTTCAGAAGATGCTTTGCTGCTGTGTGCCTCAGTTTCCCCGTGCGTGTGGGAGCTGGGCATGGAGGGAGGGAGGCCAGGAGCAGTTGTGAGCCAATAACACTGTGCAAACACTGCCACACTCAGGAGCGGGGTGAAGATACACAGAGTCCCCTTCCAGAGGCACCCAAACCTACAAAACCTGCGCTGTGAACGAGGGCAGCTAAAGGCCCTGGGAAGGCTGTATCGGTCTGTGTCTGTTTCTGTACCCCCCACATTAACTAACCAACTAACTAACCAACCAACCTATCTGTTAATCTAGTAATTCTCTATTTATGTATCCACCCCCTGCACACGGAATGGCCCCGCTCTTCCAATGCTGACACCCTTCAGAACAAATCCATCCTGCAAGAGTTGGTGTTTTGCTAGAGAAAGGTCACTCCAGCTGTTTGTGTGAGAGCTGAGGCCAGCTTAATATCCTTCCTGTCCTGACATCCTTTTCCAGGCCAAAGCCCTTTCTGGAAGCACGCAGAGGAAAAGCTCAGAACAATATCTGCCTTTACTTCCCCCTCCTGGGCTATATCCTTCAATGTCCCTCTATCCAGGGGTTCTACTCCATGCTGGAAGAAGGAATGGCTCTTAAATCATGTCTACACATGGCTGCTCCTCTGGTTTACCCAGCAAACAGTGAGGTCTCTTGGTATGTGGGAGCAGCCCTTAAATTCAGTGACCCGGAGAGCTCAGAGCAGAGCAGGGATGGTTTGAAAGCCTTTCCTGGCTCCTGTGGTTTTCTCTTCCCTTGGATCTCTGTCGTGACATGCCTGGACAGCGTGACAAGACCTGCACAAACTCTGTCAGCCTCACTGTGCTCCCTCCAGCATCGAGCTCTTCTTGCAAGCTCACTCCAAGAGAAAGAACAGCAGAGATGCTGCAGGCTCTGCTGGGAGAGGAGAGGGCAGGGGTTAAATTCAGCCCTTGGAGAGCTGAAATATTCCAAACATAAGGCGGATGTGGCACTTCCCAGACTGCATGTAAATCAGAGACACATGCTCCCTCCGCTATGGCAGCACATGTGCAATGTTTATTTGGAAGACCCACATTGCCACTTATTTTTGTTCCCACCCAGTCAGGACTGGAAGAAGTTTGCTCCAGCTCTCCATGGCAAAATAACACAGAGTCTCTGTTCCCCCAGGACATGGGGGCACGAGAGCTACCTTCAATTTCTTGATCAAAAGAACTCAGCGTTGCCCTTCTGAGATGAGCTCCAGATCCCCCACCAACCTTGGAGCTTTCTCTCCCTCTGAACCCAGCCAGGAGCAACTCAACATCAGGAAACAATTGTAGGGACTGTTCCACATTAGCCACAATCCAATTATTTTCCACAGCCTGGCGATGTCTTCCCACACCCCTTCCCTGGCCATGGCAATGCCATCGATGGCGTTGGGCAGGCTGGGAGTGACCAGCCCAGGGACAGCCTGGAAGTGCCAGCACAGGAAGGGAACATGGCAAGCTCTGTGCCTCTGGCTGTTTGCACAAGGCCAGCTTTGCCCTGGTGCTGGCAGCAGCATCCCGGGGGTGAAGTCCAGTGCTACGCTGTCAGTGTGCAAAGGACACGGCCACTGTGGAGATCTGTAAGCAGCCAGAAGATCAAAGGGACAAATGTCCACAGAGGACACAATTACAAAGCCAGAGTGAGAAAGAATTTCATGTCCTGGGCACAGGCAGTGTCCTGAGGAACTCTCCAGTGCAGCAGTGCTCAGGGCTGGCTGCAAGGCTGCTCCAACTTCCCTCTTGGGTGTCTCCGCTGGGTATTTTGCAAGCAGAAACTCTGTTCAGGCTCAAACCAGCCCTGGCCTCAAGCCAGGACCTGTGGCTGTGGTCAAGGCAGGGCTGAGGCACCATGAACAAGCCCAGCTTGCTGTGCATCAGCCCCCACACAGCCCTGACTGCTCAGTGTGACTTTCGAGGCTTCCCACCCACCACAAGCTCTTCATCCCCTCCTCTCTGACACCCTGGCTCTTTTTGTGCCCAATTTCAATTGATTTCTTGCTTGAATGTGCTCCTTTGCTCAGCACCCAGCCCAGGCTGGGCCAGGCTCCCCTCAGGGATCACAACACGGATTACAGCAATCTGCAAACATTATTTGGGGTCCTGGGAAAGGTCCCGCCTGCCATCCCTCCTCTCCTCTTCACTCTGAGCTCTGCATTGGCGAGGCAGGAGTGCAGCCCTGCAGGCTCTGCCTTTCTGCAGGGTTATTGCTCTGCTCAGCTCCTTGGAGTCACTTACCCTCAGAACCTCTGGCGCCACAGCAGCAATCCCTCAGGAGCTCAGCATCTGCTGGGTCCCCCCTGGAAGGCTGCATTTCTGTGCATTTCTGTGTATTTCTGTCTGGCAGCTCCCATATGACTGGAGTAGAGAGCAAGGGCTGGCCCAGCTCTGCTGGAATTGGCCTTGTGTCACCCAGGAGAGGCTGGGCCCCCGCTGTCCCCATCAGCCAGATGTGACTTGGCCAGTGATGCGTGAGCGCCCGGGCCTGAGCTTTCTTGGTTTTCCTTCCCTCCCAGTGCCCCCAGCTGATGGCAGGAGCTGGAGGAGGCAGCTGAGATGCCAGGCATGAAAGCTGCTGTCCCCTAGCACGCAAATCCTGTGTCCCCAGTGACAGATTCACCCCGACCAGCCTGTCCCCTGTGACACTGGGAGCCGCCGGGTTGCCAGAGCTCTCAGTGATTTTGGTACCCAGCCATGCACAACCTTCCTCCTCTGGTGGAAGAAGAAAGGCACAGAAGACAGAAAATGAACCCGGATCCAACATCTGGTCCCCTCCAGTCCCAAAGGTGGTGTAACTGGACAAGGTAACAGGTGGGAAGCTCACACTAGGCAGGTACAGGCACCAAAAGCCACTCTGGAGAGCAGAAAGGCTCTTTGCAGCCATACACCAGCTTGATTTTCCCTGCTGTATTCACACTGAGGTGTTGATCCCTGCTGAATGCAGGGCTGATAAGAAAGGACCCACCTGGAGCAGCCCCCACTGTATTTTTTGGCTCTGTGATGCCCATACCCACCCCACAGCCAAAGCTCCCGGACAAATCAGGAGTTTGGAGCTGCTGGGGCTTGCCCAGCTGGAGGGGATGTTTGTGAACCCACTTACAGCATCACAGTGTGGGGAAAACAGCCAAGGGGGGCTGGGGGAGTCCAAAAATCCAAAACACAAACAGAGCTGGGAGGGAGGGAGGGGAGGGGTCCTTGTTTTCATGCCCAGGTGAGGTAAGGCAGGGAGGAAGAATGTTTTCCTCTGGATCTACCAGCCCAGGGAGGAGGAATATTTTCCTCTGGATCCACCATCCTCTGGGGGGGCTGGCCTCATCCCTGAGAGCTCACCCTCATCCCCCTCACAAGGCAGCAGAGGAGAGCAGAGCTCCCCTCTTTTCAGCCTCCTCCATCCCATGGAGTTCAGGAAACTTCCCTGCCCAGCCAGGAGCAGTACCACAAAACCTGGCAAGGGCACAGGTGATGCTTCCCTCCCACTCCACACAAATCAGCCCTTATCTCCTGGCTCAGTGGGCAAGAGGTGCCTCTCCTGAGGCTGATGAGAGCCAGGGGTGTGAGGCATGGGACAGACAGTGCCCACAATGGCTCTTTGTAACGGGGCTGAGGAAGGCTGGGCAAGCAGAACAGGTTTGGTCTTCACAAAGACCAGAATCCTCCCAGGAGCAATTAGCAGGGGAGCTGAGGGTAAGAAAATTACTCAGCTCCCTGTAATTTGGATGTGAGGACAGGCTGACCCGTGAGGACACAGGTAACGGGGTGAGAAGAGCTCGGGGAATGTTCCTGGGGATGCTGCTGGGGATGGAACTGCTGATCAAAAACCCTGCACGGCCAGGCAGCTCCCTATGGAAATAAGATGTGGGGAAGGACTAAATCCAGATTAATTTGGAGCTGGAAAAGATCACACTCCCTTAGATGGCATGGAAGCATATTGATCTGACTGTCGTGCTCCCAGGCTGCTGTGCCGTGTCAAAACAAGACGTTTTGATCAGACTGAAGCAAAGGAAATGTTGAATTTTCCCTTCAGGGAAAGAATTCCCAAGACTGCAAATTTCATCCTGGTTTGAGATTGCCCTGCCTCAGCATTTCTCATGGGACAGAGAGGTTTTATTCTTTTTTTCCAAGCTCTTGTCCTCAAGACCTTCTTCTGAAATTCTGGACTTAGTCTTCCCAGAGGGTCAGGTTTATTCATAACTGAGGAGGCCAGGAGGCCTTTTAAGCAGTTCTGTAATTATAACTGAAATGTCCAGAGACTGCAGAGAGAGCAGAGGCTGAAGATAAGCACAAAATGCCTCAGGAGCCTTGAGGAAATGAGGAGATCTGGCACACGGATTTGGACAGCCGTGGATACGCCATGAAAGCCCTCATTAGTGTTATACTACATGATGTTTATGGCCATAATACCAAGACAGAGCTCCCACAGGGAGACCATACAGGAGCATCACAACAAACGGTGCTGAATGGAGAAACATCTCCCACCTGCTGCTGTCAAAGGCTTTTTCTTCTCTAAATGCAGCAACAGAGACACAGAGACTGAGCCCAGGCACTGCAGCTTGGCAGCTTTAGCCCACAGACACATCCTGAGTCACGGGATGGTTTCTATTCCTGTTTTCTGTGCCTTTGCAGGTCAGTTAGGTGCAGGATTGTGTCCCCACACTCACACAGAGTCTGTGTTGAGGCCCTTCTTGACCCTGCCACCTCCATCTCCAGCTGTGCCAGAGATTTCCACCTCCACCTGCCTGCACAGAGCAGGAGCACAAGCACAGCCACATCCAGGGCTGGCTCAGCTCAGTGCCAGCCTGCAGGAACAGCTCCAAAGTGTGGCATCTCTTCATGGGAATCCAGAGCAGGCAATTTCCAGAACACACCCGCCTGTTTCAGCATCAGTTCCCAAATTCTGGTCCTTCAACCACCCACACCTGTGAAACACATTCCCAAGGCCCCTTCCCACCTGCTGTACCTGAGACTGGCATGACCTCAGGACTAAAGCAGTGGATTGGGATTCTGCTGGCTATTAATAACCCACTGCCAGCCCAGAAATGGGATCAGCTTTTGCTCCTGGCATCAGATCCACCACTGGCTCCCAAGAGGTTTGTGGCCTCTCCAATTCAATGTTCAGACCTACAACCCAAAATGCAGGGGTTGACCTAAGAGGTCATGCAGGGCTAAGAGATATTTGGACACAAAACCCCACCCCAGCAATGCCAAGAACCATTCTGAAACCTGCTGAATCTTCTTCTCTGCTAAGACCATTCCAGGGAACCTTTTGCAGCTCATTTTTCCCTCCCACAAGAAGCCCATGTCAATGTTTAAAGTTTTTGCAAAGTGCTTGGAGATCTACAAACTGCCCAGTGCTGGTGCAAAGGCAGATGTTGAACGCAGAGCTTGGGCTCAGCTTGGCCCAAAAACTGCAGCTGAATGTTTGGATTTTTGATTTGGCCTCACATGCAGCAATCAGTTAAAGTTTAAGCAATGTCCAGAAGTCCTGTTGGCTCCTGTGAGGCCAAAGGACACATCTGAAGTGAGGTGTGGGGTTAAATCAGGTTTTCCAGTGGAGTCTAATTGGGTTAAGCATTCAGCTCCTTGGATATACCTCAATCCCTACACCTTTTCCAAAAATGAGACATGAAGATGAGGTTACTTCACCTGGATAAAGACTTAGAGGGTTTTAAGTCCAGCTCGTCTTTCCCAAAACATCATGTTTTCCATTAAAGGGAAATTAATTACTCCAGACTTCCACAAATGTTGAAGCCATGTAAAAAGGGACAGTGTCTACCCCTTTTGTGTCAGTGGCTCATCCCTGACAATGATGGAACAGCTCCTGGTGCCACTGTGCCATCAGAAGCTCCTTGTGATTTTGCAAAGCTTTTGAGAACTCCAGTTCTCTTCTGCTTAAACAATCCTCACCTTAAAAATGAGGCTGTGGAGAATTCACTGCAAATCCCTTTGCATTTCCTTAGCTCTGAGGAAACGAGTGAGATCAGCTCCAAACTTGCAGTGAGCTTGCCCCTGCCAGAAAAATTTGTGCTTGGACAGCAAAGCCAACGTTCCCAGGCTGGCTTGGGAGAGCAGACACTTTGTTTTTTGGCTCCAAGGGAAAATGTTGCCAGCTGCCAGCATTTAAACCAGCAGTGCTGCTGCTGCTGAGCATGAAATCAGCCAGGCAAGACATTGTGATGGGGAGACAGAAGGGAAGAAAGCAGGGCATGGGCTTGGTGCAGAAACCAGCACGTTGAGAAACCCAGCTGTGCCACAGAGCTGGGGCGTGCCCGTGGTGAGGCCAGATTAAATCAGGAAATTGGGATTGTTCGCTTCTTATTGCTGCCATCCTTCAACCATTTGTCCTGGGAAATGGGGCAGGAGCTTCTAAAATCCTGCTGGTGCCATTTCTTGTCACTGCCTGGTCTGACAGCCCTGATCCATGGGGTGACCATGGATATTGCCCTGGGAGGATGACTCAGTCTCACTGAGGATAAACCTGAATAATTTAGAGCTGATCATGTTTTTTCACAGGGATCCATGGCTGTGATTGCTCCCATATCACATCCTCATCCTCCCAGCCCTTTCCCCACTCTCCTCAGCCCTTCCAAGATGAAAGCAGATGTTGGCAGTCCTCAAGGTTTCTCTTTCTGAGCCAGGCAAAAGTGACTTTGGTTTTCCCTGCTGCTCTAGCAGAATGTTCTGACTGAGTGTACAAGTGGGTATGGATTTATGGGGAATTTACCCAACAAGATGGAAGCTGTAGAGTCACATATATTTATAAAAATTCTGTTTCAAATCAATATCCCAGGACTGTTCTCCATAAAACCAAGAGTTTACACAAGTAAAAAAGAATTAACACCAGTGTGTTCCCCACAAATAGAAAGTTTCACAGAGTTTGGGTTTTGTGGGCGTACATTTCAAAATCTGCCCACAAATGTTTTCTGTCTTAAACACCTCAAAAACTTCCCAGCAAGAAGTGACAGAATGTATCTCTCTGCAGTCAGAAATGGAATTGCATCATATACACACACAATCAGGCTGGTTTTCAGCTAATTAACTCTGATCCAAACTGCATCACTGCTTGAGCAAAGCTGTGAGAGACCCAGGGCAAGTTTCATGATCAGGGTGTCCATGGGGGTTAGAATAAGATGATCTTTTAGGTCCCTTCCAGCCAAAATAATTTTATTATTTATTATGAATCCATGCCTGAGGGGCTGGAGTTCCCTGGAAGGCCATGTTGATGCCACTTTGAACATTTTCATGTACTCTAGGGAAAATTCTTCGAGATCCCCAAATGTTAAAATATGAGTTGGGAAAATATTCCGAATTCCTTTGCAATAGTGGGGGAAGAAATCTAAGTTAAATCTGGAGTGTTTTCCTACTTTAAAATAAGAACTTTAAATTGCATTTTACTTTACATTTCAATTTTATATTTATTTATGTTCTATGATATGAAAGGCAAGGTTCCTGTGGGTGAAGGATGATGAAGTTTGAAGGAGATGCTCCATGCAGGGAGTTGTGCTGGACCAGAGTTTGGGACCAGTGCTGCAGCACTCCCAGTGCTTCCATTCCCAGCTAATGTGAAGGAAAAGCTGCCACTGTCTCCAGCCAATTGTAATTTAATTGTAAAAATTAAAATAAAATTTTGCTCCAGGTGGCAATTTGGCATCTGCTTCCATTTCCCCCTGCAGTGAGGGATTGCAGGCACTGCTAATGAGGGGCTAATTTTGCACACAGTGGGGCAGATCCTGGGCTCCTTCAAAGCACAGGGAGCACCATGGAGTGGGCAGCAGCTCTTTCCAGACCAGGGGATAAGCCCCAGGAGTCTGTCCTTCCACTCCCTGTTGCAACAGCAGCTCGAAGCTGTGAGTTTTGGGCTGCAGCCTGGGGTTGCTGTTTGCATCCGCAGCCTCTCTAAACATTCTCGTGCCGTGTTATCGCTCTGGAATTCCAGAGTGCTGAGTCCCGGCCTCAAGCAGGCCAGAGGAATTTGCTCCCCAAGCATTAATGCCTTCTCCTTCCCCAGAAGGATCCCCTGGGATGGCTCCTGTTGTGCAATGAGGGTGGGCTGGTGTCCTGCCAAGCCCCAGATCCGGGCTTGGGCTTGGTCACCTCATCCAGCTCTGGCACGTGAGGTGGGTGATGGGACCAGCATGGTCCATGCTGGGACTGGGACAAGCCCAGGGTGAAGAACTGGGCATTGTGAAGGACAGCAGCCTCCTCCACCCCTTCCACTCCAGGGGTATCCAGCTTTGCATCAGCCCATCCAGAGGCAGAGCTGGGAGCTGCTCTGAGGGATGTGCCCCACATCCTGATCCACCCAAACTGTTCTGCTGCAGGTACAGGGGTGAAAACTCCCTGTGGGCTTTGGGGACACTGATGGGGACAAGAGCTCACACCCACACACTGGGTGTGCTTCAGAATCGTAGAATCCAGAAAGGTGGGAAAGTTCTCTATGATCTTCAAGTCCAGATAGAGACCAAAAGTCTCTATTTTTAGGGGTGTTAACCCTTTCACAAGTACTGCCAGTACTCCCACAAGTTCTGAGGAAAAGACAGGATTCTCCACTCAGCACAGGACTCCTCACTGCAGCAGAATTCCTGTCTGGACTGAGCTCACAAAGAATTGTTTGAAGTTGTACACATGCAAGAGCAAGAGTTTAAAAAACGGGGGAAAGAGATAGAAAAGCTTCTGTATGAAAACCAGACAAATTTGCATCAACCCATCCAGAGGCAGAGCTGGGAGCTGCTCTGGGGGACATGCTCCACATCCTGGATCCTCACTGCTGGTACTCCCACCAGTTCTGAGGGCAAGACAGGAGGCTTTTCCACTCAGCTGCGGGACTCCTCACTGCAGCAGAATTCCTGAGCTCACAAGGAAGAATTTGAAGTTGTACACACGCAAGAGCAAGAGTTTAAAAAGCAGGGGAAGAGATAGAAAATCTTCTGGATGAAAACCAGGCAAATTCCTTGAGTTTAGAGGAGACTCATCCACATCTGCTTCCTGCAGGGGCTCCTGTCACTGCTGCTGCCTCTGCAGAAAGGCCGTGGGACAAACGGGGCTGGCCAATCGTCGGGGGGAGCTCTGAAGCAGCCAGCAAAATTTTGCAGAATCTTTTTGATGACAAGAGCGTTGTGCTGACAAAACAGCCCATTTTCCTGCTCTAACCCCCTCGTTATCAGCCCTTGGTTGCAGGAGTGTTGGCTGACACTGCAGCGAGGATTATTGAGCTGTTGACAGAGAGCTCATCCACTCGGAGCAGTTATGGTGGCAGGGAGCATCCAGCACGCAGGCAGCTCCTGACAGGCTCTCTCATCAGCCCGATGCCGTGTGTGGGGGAGCCTCCTGGAGCCTCACACCCCGTTTTCCCCCCTCTTATTGTATTTAAATCAGTCTCCCAGCAGCTTTATGGCTGATTAGCCCTGCAGAGAAATTAATGGGGACACGGCCGTAAATAATCTTGGAAATGGTCCCTCCAGGTGAGTCCCTCTCTGTAAGGGATATATTTGGGAGAATGCTGCTGTGATTGCTCCAGGGAGGAACATGGGACATTCATGGATGGGGAAAACTCGACCAAGGCCAGAACTTCAGCTTGCCAAGACCTCCATTGCTTTACTGATTTTGGTATAAGGCTCCTGATTGCACCAAGTGGCTAAAAGCCGTGCCAAAGGCCAGGATTAGAAAGCCAAAGCACTGTTCAGTGCTTTATTCCTGAGCTCAATAAATGTATCCCCTCCTGGAAATGCTGCTCAATGTTAACAGGATTAGTGGGCCTGCTCATCCATCCAGGCAGAGCAGGGTAGGAAGGAAGGAGGTGGGAAGGACAGAAAAAAGGAGGATGGAGGCTGATGAAATGTCTTTAATCCTGTTCCTCTGCCCACTGGGACATGGCACTCCCTCCCTGCTGCTCTGCCATCCAGACAGCTCCATAATCACAAGGAAGCAGCAAGACCAGCCCCAACCCATGGCGCAGCACTGCAAAACTCAAGCTTTCACTTTGATCTCTGCCTGGAAGATGAAAAGTCTTAATCAAGGCTGAGAGCACGTTAAACAGCAGACTCTAAAATAATTGGGCACCGTGGCCTCCTTAGGTAAGTGCAAAAAGAGGGGATTATTGTGGCTTGGGCAGTCAAACGTGTCCAGGCTTTATCCTGGCTGGAACAGGGCACAGGCAGAGGGAGCAGGGCACTGCAGGCTGAGCACACCCTGCACAGGGATTGCCAGACAATCCAATGGTGTCTCTGCTCCCAGGATTGTGCTGTTCCCTCAAGCTGGCTGCATTAAAGCTGGCAGGGGCAGGGATGCCAGGCTTGGCCAGCTCTTGCCTTGCCAGCCCCAGGAGCAGCTGCTTTTGCAGAGGGGATTTGTCTGCCTGGAGAGTTCAAATCTTTTAGTTCATTTCCCTCATGTGTTTCAAAAATCTCTGCCTGCAAGGCTGAAGGAGACTCTAGGAAAGTTTTAAACTGGTCGTTGCTTGTGGGTGGACACCAAAAGAATTGTCTTCCCAATGCTGTTAGGATGATGTGCAGGGAAAAAGGGACCATGGCATCTAGATGAGCCACACCATTGCAAAAAGCTGCGGAAATCAGGAGGGATGGAGAGGAGAGGAATGGATTTGCTCCTGTGATTGAAGAGAAAACAGCAGAGCCAACATGGTAGGAGGTATCCTGTACTTCCAGCTCAGATGATGCCATTGGATGCTGGAGCAGGTCCCAAATGTGCCCAAGTTTCTGTCATGTTGGCTCCCAGCACCTCACAACCAACTCCACACGCAACAACACCACACGAGAGTGAACAGGGAGGGTTGTACCATGGAAAAAGTGCTTTGCCTCTGATTGGAAAACCTAATTAGCAATTAAACAGGAAAGAGCATCCCATCAAGTAGATGTGCAGGTTCTTTTCCAGCCCATCAGGTTTGCAGAGAACCAGAGAGCAGCTTCTGGAGCAGCAGAGGGGGCGATGGACGGACGAGAGGATCGTCTTCAAGAATGGAAAGGACATGAGACAAAATGTTCTTGCTCGATGTTGTAAACAAGCCTAAAGTGTTTTGAAAGACTCTGTCAATATAAATTACTGACAAACAAGACACTGGAATTGCAAAAGAGGAGCCCAGCTGGAGGAAGGCTGCTCGCAGAGTGCCTGCTGCCCACCTCAGACACTCAATGCGGCAGCACCGCTCTGCTGCCCTCCCACATTCCTCTCTATTCTTCCCCTCTCGAATGGAGAAGAGGCATCAAGTGCTCTGTGTGAGATGAGTGCATTAAAGCATCCTCCAGCCCAGCTACTGCAGCCCTGACAGCCGAGGGAAGTTGCCAGCAGAGCTCTCAGCGCAGCATTTCATGATAATTCCCTGCGCAAGCCCTCCCTGCGCTGAGGGGTTGGGAGATTGGCTCAGCACTGTCTGTGTCCCTGCTCCTCCCTGCTGCCAGCTCATTCCCTTCCCTACAGGATGGATCAGGGAGCTCTTGGCATCCTCCAAGGAGTAAATGTGTCCCTCAAGGGGCAGGGAGCAGCTGCTGCACCGTAAATCCACAGCCTTGGTTACCTGGAGTTAACTTTCTCACCTTGTCCTGTGACAGCAGCCAGAGCTCTGCCAGGAACAACTGTGGCACTGCCAGTGTCAGCCTGGCTGTGGACAGCCCAGGCAGCAACCTTGACCAAAAAAGAGTTTTGCACTTTTCCCCTGCTGTTTAAAGCCCAGATGCCTGAGCAGAGCTCCAGGATGAGAGCTCTGCCTGGTGCAGGGCCATGCCTTGCACATGGGGATGCTTTAAAGCCATTTCCAGGGATTTCCAGTGGGCCCTACTGTACTTGGGCCTCGAGTTCAGAGCAAGGGGAGTGCTGGAGGGGTGGATTGAGCAGCTACATAAATAAACTGGAGTGGGTTTGTCCACCACTGAAACACAAACATGGCTGGGGTGGCAGGAAGCCAAGCAGAGAGATAATATTTTTCTTAGGTATTAGCCCAGTATGAAATCAGAGCAGAAGAATACTCAAAGAAAGCCTTGACAGGGAGTAATGAGATTTTCAGGTGGGTTTTTAAAATTTTACTAGAAAGCTGAGAAAAGAATGAATTCTAACCATCCTCCCAATGATTAAAGAGTCTCAGTGCTCCCCCCCAGAGTGGCAGAGGTAGGAAGTGCTTTTCAGGAGGATTTTGTGGTTATTTCTGCTTCTTTCTGTATTCTGGGAGGCTCCTAGGAGATCCAGAGCTGATCCATCCTTTGGCAGAGGTGAGCTGGGCTGTGCCCATGGCTCAGTGCCCACCAACCCTGCCCTGGCACGGGGTCACCGTGGGGCTGGGGGAGCAGCAGGGCTGCCCTTGGACCAGGGGCTTTGGGGCACAAGGAGGAGAAATCTACTCCAGCCCAAGGATCTGACAGAAGGTGCTCATTGCTGAGTGAGCTCTGCCTCCCCTTGGGGCTAAAAATACCTTTTGGGGACACTTGACAGTGGTGCAGAGCCTGGCTTGGGGACAGGGGAGTGGGGCAGGCGAAGGCAAAACAGGGACAAACATCTCATTTTTGTTTCCACTTTTCCATTTTTGTTTCTGAGATCACAGAATGCTTTGGGCTGGATGAGACCTTAAAGACAATCTCATCCCATCATGGGACACCCTCCTCTGGAGCAGGCACTCAGAGGTGTCACTGGCAGCAATGCTGAGCGGGGTTTGGCTCCGGGAGGAGCATTCTGTCCATGTCAGCCGGGATGGGGAAACCTGAGCCCATGGACGGCTCGACAAACATCTCATTTTTATTTCCACTTTTCCATTTTTGTTTCCACATTTCCATTTTTGTTCCCACTGAGCTCACAGAATGCTTTGGGCTGGATGGGACCTTAAAGACCATCTCATCCCAACCTTCCCAGCGTGGGACACTTTCTCTAGACCAGGCTGCTCCAAGGTGGCAGCAGCAGTGATGCCGAGTGGGTTTTGGCTCCAGGAGGAGCGTTCTGGCTGCTGCCTGTCCGTGTCAGCTGGGATGGGGAAACCTGAGCCCATGGATGGCTCGACAAACATCTCATTTTTGTTTCCACACTTCCATTTTTGTTTCTGAACTCACAGAATGCTTTGGGCTGGCTGGGACCTTTAAGACCATTTCATCCCAACCTTCCCAGCACGGGACACCTTCTTTTGGAGCAGGCACTCCGAAGTGGCGCTGACAGCAATGCCGAGCAGGGTTTGGCTCCTGGAGGAGCGTTCTGGCTGCTGCCTGTCCATGTCAGTCGGGATGGGGAAACCTGAGCCCATGGGCGGCTTGCAGGAGCAGAACGAACAGAGCCAACAAATCAGGGCGCTGCCATCTCCTCCGCCCCTCTCTGTCTGCTTCAATAACAGCCCATGGGGGAGGCTCCCCGAGCTGCTGAATGGCTCGATAACCAGGAGCCAAAAACATTCAAAACCGCACGTCTGAATTAATTCATCCCAAAGCATCCGCAGACGGAGGAGGGGAGGGGGGCGGTGGTGAGGGAGGAGGCGGAGGAAAAGAAACAGGAGAAGGAGAAACGACTTGGCTCCTTTTCAAGCCCTTTCTAAAAATGCTGAAAGAGTTTGGCAATACTAATAAAAACCCAGTGCAGCAGTTGCCCTAATTTTTCTGAGCAACATCGCTGAGAGGCAGGCGACAGGATGGCTGTGGCATGCAAAATAAGGGATGAAAAGGAGGAGGGAAGGGTTTGGATGTCAAAGTGACGGTGGCAGGATGGAGCCTGACAGCATGGACAGAGACAGGGATGGCTGAGCTGCTGGAACCCCTTTCAAATCCCACCCTGCTCCATCCCTGCCCTTCCAAATCTCAGCCCAGACCCCCTCCCAGGGCTGGGAGTCTCTGTGCTCGTGGCTCAGCTGCTTGCAGAACAGCAGAGATGGATTTGGACATGGTCTGGAGGCAGCAGTGTCAGCCTGTCTGCTGGGATGAGGCTCAGCACAGCTCCAGCCAGAGCAGAGCAGAAAAGCCACACGATGGTACTGGAGAGGGGCAGCCCAGCAGCCAGGCAGGAGGGAGCTCCAGACAGCAGATTTTTTCCTCAAACAGCATGAAATCCATACAGGAAAAAAGTTTGTGACCAACTCAGCCTGGGAACCCCCTCCCAGGGAGGTGAGGGCTGAGGGAGCGCTGAGGTTCCTGCAGTGTGGACAGGGTTTTCTGCAGCACCCTCAAAGCTCAGTTTTGGGCTTGGTTTCTAATGTTTGTCACTCTGGAGGAGCACTGGCAGCACGTGGTGTGGTCATTCCCAGTTGCTCACACACTCAGAGGGATGCTGTGAGGTGCCTTTGAAGTTGATTCATCAATTAATGGCATAAAACTGGAAAATAATGCCTTTGAATTGAAAGAAAGTAGGGTTAGGGATATTGGAAGGAATTGTTCCCTATGAGGGTGGAGAGGCCCTGGCACAGGGTGCCCAGAGAAGCTGTGGCTGCCCCATCCCTGGGAGTGTCCAAGGCCAGCTTGGAGCACCCTGGAATAGTGGAAGGTGAAACTGGATAAACTTTAAGGTCCCTCCCAACCTAAACCATTCTGTGACTCTATAATCCCACAATTAATTAAAGCATCCCTCAAGAATTTCAATCTCAATCCCGTAGATTTTGTGTTTCCAACACCAAACATCGCACCAGGGGTTTGGAGGGCTCCATTCCAGCCTGTGGCTGGTTCTCCCAACCTTTCCACAATGGCATTTTCAGGGCAGGGGCAGACCCAGGTCCATGTTAGGCGTTGCTAAATTGAGAGGCCAACACTGTTGGTAGAAACACAACATTTAAGGGCTGCAGCCCATCAAACCACCAGCACAACCAAGGTCAAAGCCATCCTTGAGTCATCCCATGGAGTTTTAGGGATCTGTATAAATAACTGGAGAGGCTAAAGCTAACTGCTGAGTGCAAACACTCCCAGTGCTGCAGGACTTGGTGACATTCAGCCAAAAGGTCACATCTCTCACCATGCTATTTGCATTCTCCATCCTCACACAGCAGGAGCAGAGCAGAGGAGCTGCAGGAGGCAGGTGAAGGGGCTGGAAATGCTGCCTGTCCATGGTTTGGACAGGACCTTGCATTTCCTGCCATTATTTTAACCCTGAAGGTTTCATAACAGAGCGCCTGGTGGGATGTTGGGTCTGCTGCTCTCTCTGACCAAGAGAAGAGTGAGGACTATCACAGACATCTTTTCATGAAAAATCCTTTCCTTGGGATTTTTTTCTCCTGAGAAGCTGAGAGGCCTCAGGAACAAAATGTAAACAATGGTTATCTGCTGCTGTGGAATGCAACAGGTGCATCTGGGATTGGTCCCATGTTGGATGTTTGTAATTAATGCCCAATCACAGTCAGCTGGCTTGGACACAGGGCCCGAGCCACAAACATTTGTTATCATTCTTTCTGATTCTATTCTATTCTTAGCCAGCCTTCTGATGAAACCTTTTCTTCTATTCTTTTAGTATAGTTTTAATGTAATATATATCATAAAATAATAAATCAAGCCTTCTGAAACATGGAGTCAGATCCTCGTCTCTTCCCTCATCTGAAAACCCCTGTGAGCACCACGGTCACAGAGGACAACACACGAGTGGGGACACCCAGCAGAGCAAGCTGGGACATTGTGGCTGCCACATGAGACCATTCCCTGCTCCAGCTGGGATCTGCGTCCCAGGAAATTCCTCTTGTAGGAACCACTAAAGAATTGGGCTGCTCTACCAGGGCTGCCTCAACCCAACATTGGGAAGAAGACAACAGAGAGCTCAAGCATTATTAAGATATGTGGAGTTTTTAGGGTGCTCCTCATCCCGTTGAGGGTAATTAAAATGGCAGAGAGAAACTCTCAGCCTTGGGAAGGGAACCAGTGGATCTCCATGTGGCTCCAGGCTGGCCAGCCCAGCTGGGATGAGTGAGAACAGTGGTTCTGTGTCTCCCAGAGCTGCTGTTTGCTGTCTGGGGAGTGCAGGCAGGGAAGAGGTGTTAGGAAATCTCTCTGAGTCAGCCTCACAAGTTGCTCAACTGAAATATCTACAGCAAAGCAGGGTGCTACAGCTGAGGGATTTCTTCCCCAGTTGCAGGAGAAGGAATGGCTTGAAAAGTTTCAACCTCCAGCTAATTTTAGATGGACTGCCCTGTTATTCTCCAAGCTTACATCAGTTAAACCTTGTTTTTCTGTCACACAGGACATGGGACACATCTGCACCGCTGAAGATTGGCTTAGTCAGAGCCTCTCTGAAGCCTGGGGCTTGCTGGATTGAATCACAGAATCATTTAGGTTGGAACAGACCTTTAAGATTATTGAGTCCAACCCTATTTATGTTCCTATGTAATGTTTAACTTCCTGGCACTGTAATGCAGTTAAAGAGAACTCAAAGGGAAAACTCTGCTGTTCTTAATGCAGTTTCTGCTGATGTCTGAGGCACCTCAGACAGCAAAATGCATCTTTTTAATCAGGAAGAAAAAGGCTGCAGTGTGCACAGAGCTGGTGAACCATGTCCTCAAAGTGCAGGAAGGATCAAAGTGGGAAGACCTCCTCCTGCTCCCCAGAACAGGCTGGGCTCTTGCACCAACCTGTACATGAATTCAAGTCCCAGGCAGGATTCTAACCACAGCAGATGGGGAAGAAAGGTTGGGAAGAAAGCAAAGGCTCTCCAGAGCAGCCCCACCTGGAATGTGGGCTGTGCTGTGATGTAGGAGACTGATGATGGGGCCTGGCTGGTTCCCCTCACAGGTACCAGAGGCTTTGAAGCATCTCCCCAAGGTTCTTAAGGGCAGTGTGGGTGTGGGGAAGCCACCCTGCCTGGCTGGGGGAGGTGACTGCTCAGCCCTCAGCCAGGGGAAACCATCCATAAAGGCTCCAAATAGGAAATACCTTCAAAAAATTTAGGGGGGAAAAAGCCAGTCCTGGCAGATCTTATCTCAGGGGAAATGGGATCAGGCTTTTGGGAGGAGGCATTTCCCACCCCTGGGGCTGCCAGCCCCCCCGTGCTGCTGCAGATCCCTGGCCTTTTCAGGATGCAGGAGAAGGCCTCTGAGACTTTTCTTTCAAAAATAGAGCAGGGGTTACCCTTTCTTTCCAAACTCCTCCCGGGAAGGAGCCGCCCTCTCCCAGCGCCTCTCCGTCCCCTGGCTCTGTGCACGTTAACCCCAAGCCATGATGGCCCAGCCTCTCTCTTCCCTGCCCTCTGTGTCCCTGCTCATTCCTGGGGAGCAGCTCCCACCTCTCCTGCTGGTGGCTTCCCACAAGGTCCCAAAAAGTCCAAGGGAACAGCAGGGAAAGGTGGAAATGTGTTGGAACCCGATGATTTTTGTGATGGTGTTCACAGGGCTTCTTGGATCAGGGAAGAGAGGAGGATCTGACTCCACGTTTCAGAAGGCTGATTTATTATTTTATGATATATATTACATTAAAACTATACTAAAAGAATAGAAGAAAAGGTTTCATCAGAAGGCTGGCTAAGCTAAGAATAGAAAGGAATGATAAAGCTTCTCAGACAGAGTCTGACCCAGCTGACTGTGATTAGGCGTTAATTACAAACTACCAACATGAGCCAATCCCAGATGCACCTGTTGCATTCCACAGCAGCAGATAACCATTGTTTACATTTTGCTCCTGAGGCCTCCCAGCTTCTCAGGAGGAAAAATCCTAAGGAAAGATTTTTTCATGAAAAGATGTCTGCGACAGATCTTTAAGGTTCCTTCCAACCCAAAACATTCTGTGATTTCTGGGATTCTCTGATTTCATGGCAGGGCCCTCTCCTGCACCCCAGCCCTCAGCAGGGCTGCAGGCCAGCCAGGCAGGAGAGGCTTTCCAGAGCTTATGGCAGAAGAGGAGCTAGAGCAGAAATTTTAGGAGAAACGCCAGATCCCTGCAAGTCATCAACGTGAGACAGCCCCATGTCTCTCAGGACAGATGTTCCCAGATGTGGCCCAGCAGCTGGACTACCTTACAGGCAAAATGATGACTTGGCCAGAGGTTTGGTGCCCAGAAGGGGTGAAGGGGGGTGATTTGGCAGATTGCAGGTGGCAAAGCCCCACAGATGCCCCTGGACAGGCTGAGGATCATCCCACGGATCCAGGCCACCTCTGCTCCTGGGTTTGTGGCTGTTTAAAAATCAATCAAACAGCCCTGGGCTTCTGGAAGGTGCTGTGACACTCTGTGGATGTGGCTGGAGTGTTTTTAAGTCCCCTCTCTGGAGAGAGCTCTGCAAGTGCCACTGGAGCTGACACTTCACCTTTTCCTGGGTCAGGGAGCTTCACTTCAGGCAGCTCCAGCACCCAGGGCATTCCAGCCAGAACCAAAGATCTCTTCTGCAAGGTGATAGAACACAGTCAAAGGCCATGTGCAGGTGGATTTGTCACCCAAACAAAAAGGAAGCTGGAAATTGTTCAGCCTGGAGAGGAGAAGGTTTCATGAAGCGCCTTCCTGTACATAGAGGGGCTTACAAGAAGCCTGGAGAGAGATTTTGACAAGGAGGGCAGGGTCAGATGGGATATTGGGAAGGAATTCTTCTCTGTGAGGATGCTGAGGCCCTGACAGGGTGCCCAGAGCAGCTGTGGCTGCCTCTGGATCCATGGAAGTGACCAAGGCCAGCTGGGATGGGGCTTGGAGCACCCTGGGACAGTGGAAGGTGTCCCTGCCCATGGGAGTGGATGAGCTTTAAACCCTCTCTCACCCAATGCAGCCTGGAATTCTGTGAAATGGAGGGAGAAGAAACCCTGAGCATCCCTTTTGAATGGGTGAAGGGATGGGGAGAAGCAAAATGCAGCCAGCCAAGGAGCTGAGCTGCTCCCTCTGCTCTCTGAGCATCCATCCCAGTCCTGGGTGCTCCTGGTGCTGTGGCAGCTCCTGCAGCTGCATCACCTGCAGGGCACGAGGGCAAATCACCAACCACACAGGCAGCAAAGGGCTCTGCCACAGCAAAGTGTTATGGACTGAATCAGAGTGCAGGAAAACCCCATCCCAGCCAAGGTAACCTCCTTTTCCTAAATGGTTAATCTCCAGCATTAGAGCTGGTGTGTTAAAGGAGGTTTAGGGCAATTTAATAGCTCATAAAACTTTATAGTCCCAGTTGAAATTGGAGTGATAACTCTGCAGTGTAAAGCTATACTTTGCTAAATGTCTCCCTTAGATTTTTTATTTTATTTTATTATTGGAAACTTAACATCTGCTACAGCAAAATAAAACTGAACCATTTGCACTGTTGAGAGACGTGAGCATTCTGCTTCTCTTCATTCTGTTTATATGTTTATTGCTTAAAACTTTGGCGTGGATATTATCCTTGATTATTAAGATTTCAATCACTCTGAGGAAGGGAGAGATAAAATAAGCCAAAACAGAGCCGTGATCAGTTTCATTTGTGGGCAGAATGGAAACCAACAGGATGCCAAATCGTAGACATTGACATTGTTTGGAGTCTTCTGAAATTTCCATTAATGATTCCTTGGCCAATTTCTGTCTGTAGCAGTGCTCCATAAAGCAACACACAAACCACCATGGAAAGGGAAATGGGGAGGGTTTGGAAGGTGCTCATGCTGTAATAATCCCTGTTTTGATGCTTCACTTTCCCTAGATGTCAAATGCTGGTGACTCCTCCTAAGTGGAGACCTGAAAACTTCATCCCAAAGGTGAAGGGTCATTATTGCCCTGGGAAGCTCCAGTAAATGCCAAAATCTGTGGCAAAGCTGCTTTTCCTGAGTCCCAGCATTGTGGAATTCTCTACAATGCCCAAAATATTATTTTTTCCTCCCACAAATACCTATTTTCTAGTCTTCCCCAATTCCTTCCAGCATAAATCTCAGCTCACACTTCCAAGCCACGTATTTAAGGGGGGAAAAGTCTGTTTCTAAAAAGAGCCATGTGAGAAATGAACTGAGGACTTACAGAGCCAGAACAGCCATGACTCACGTGGAAAATGAAATTAAAATATTGGTGAACTCCAGCTGGGAGGGGGTCAGCGAGCCCAGCACAGGCTTCAGTCCCTGGGGAGTGTTAAAGGAAGTTTGGGATTTATTCAAAGATCTTTGTGCAGAGACCAGCTTAGTCTGCTCTGCCAGCAGTCTGGTTTAAGCCTGGCTTTAATCTGGTGTCCTGTGACCGTGTTCACAGGGGTTTTCAGATGAGAGAAGAGACGAGGATCTGACTCCGTGTTTCAGAAGGCTGATTTATTATTTTATGATATATATTACATTAAAACTATACTAAAAGAATAGAAGAAAAGGTTTCATCAGAAAAGGTTTCATCAGAAGGCTAGCTAAGAATAGAATAAGAAAGAGTGATAACAAAGGTTTGTGGTTTGGGCTCTGTGTCCAAGCCAGCTGACTGTGATTGGCCATTAATTAGAAACAACCAACATGGGCCAATCCCAGATGCACCTGTTGCATTCCACAGCAGCAGATAATCATTGTTTACATTTTGTTCCTGAGGCCTCTCAGCTTCTCAGGAGGAAAAAATCCTAAAGAAAGGATTTTTCATAAAAGACATCTGCGACAGTGTCCCTTGCTCAGCACAAGTCCCAGTGCTGCATTACCTGGAGCCCCTGGGACCCCCTGAAGTGCAGAGCATTGAGATTTCCCCTCTGCCAGCAGTGCCCCAGAGAATGCCCTCTGTGATTCTGTGTGTTTATTTCCACTTGGAGCAGAACAAAGCCCTTCTGGCACAGCCCTGACGAGGGCAGGGTGTCGAGTACAAGCTTGAAAGGCCTCGTTCCTCCCTGCCAAGGCCCAGCTCTGGTATGTCCCCAGACTGGCCAGAAAGGCCAAGACGTGTGGGAGGACATGTGGCGTCACAGACATCTTTTATGAAAAATCCTTTCCTTTTGAGAAGCTTTTCCTTCTGAGAAGCTGAGAGGCCTCAGGAACAAAATGTAAACAATGATTATCTGCTGCTGTGGAATGCAACAGGTGCATCTGTGATTGGCCCATGTTGGTAGTTCGTAATTAATGGCCAATCACAGTCAGCTGGGTCGGACTCGCTGTCCAAGCCGCAAGCCTTTCCTATCATTCCTTCTTTTTCTTTTCTTAGCCAGCCTTCTGATGAAATCCTTTATTCTATTATTTTAGTATAGTTTTAATGTAATATATATAATAAAATAATAAATCAAGCCTTCTGAAACATGGAGTCAGATCCTCATCTCTTCCCTCATCCGACAACCCCTGTGAACGCCATCACAATGTGGGAGTGGGCAACACACTCCTCCTGAAAATCCTCTCCCTCAACTCTCCCCTGCCATGCTTTCCACACAGAGATCCCCCCATTCCTTCCAATTCCAACCCAATTTTCCCTTTTCCTGCCTGCTTTGCACTGCTATTTTCCCGTGATTCAGCAAATTCCAGGGCAGCAGCTGAAGGGTTAAAGAGCCTCTCCTCGTCAAGTTGCCCCCAGGGATCCTTTCCCCAGCCTCAGTCTTGGCCTTTGCTGAAAGATTTCCTCCTTCCCCGAGATGTCATTTAGGCCATTAGGGGGATCTTTTGCAGGGAATAATGCCTCCCCCTTACACGTGGTCCCCCTTAATTAGTAATTAGGATAATGCAATATTGAAAAAGCAAGGCACAAATTTAATTAGTTGTGTTTTATTAGAGTAACTAAGGAGAAGGCCCCCGGACTCCACGGAGGGAGAGGGATCAATACTGAACATCTATTTTCACTAGAAAACAATTGCAGCTGATGGGCTGTCTGTGGGGGAAGCCACCCTCAGCCTCCATCCCTGCCTGCCCAAGGGAAGGGGCAGCACAGGGCCTGGAAAATAAATGATCAATACCTCCAGAGAGGGGCTGTGTACTCTCAGTGAATGTTCTGGAGCAGATTTAATAGGAGCTGACACATAGCTATGGGGAGATGGCCTCCATTCCTCAATTAACTCTATCTTGTAAGCTCTTCTGGCTCAAATGGTGGCAGAAAAGCTTGGGTTTTGCATTTTTATCTATTTTTGAGGGAGTTGGTGAGTCTGTTTTACAAGGAAGCCCCTTCCCACTGCCACCCTCTGGTCCCTGTCTGCCCTCAGTGACCCAGCACAGCCGTGTGTGCTCACCAAAAAAACCACCATGTCCCTTTCATGGGGTCCTTCCCCCCTCTCAGGGGGGGCTTGGCATCCTCTGAGATGAAACAACACTTGTGTTTGCTCTGCAAACCCTTCTGCTGGAGATCTTGTGAGATGCTTCCTCCTTGGCAGGGCTCACACAACCCTGCCTTTATTTACACGCTTTCATCTCAGCACGAAACCTCCCAGCTGGGCACACGTACACACCTGTGCCAGTGCCAGGGACTCAGTGAGTGCCACCTCTTTGCATGGCTCCATAAAGCCACCAGGCAGCTCCCAATCTTGCCTTTTCCTACCTCTGCTCCATAATTGTTCTCCAGCCTTCCTGCATCTCGTGGAGTACGGAGAGCAGGGCCCTGCTAGGCCAGGAACTCTGCAGGGTGAAATAAAGGGACTCCATGCAGGCACTTGTAGCTCAGCCAGGAAGATAAAAGCTGGAAGAAATGAATTATTCTTGTCTGGTTGTTTGAGAGACAAATAAAAGAGTTGCTGGACGTTGCAGAGAGCAGGAATGGCCACCATGCCAAGGGTCTCAGGCCAGCACCATGGATATGAGGACAGCAAAATTAGGCCCATGTAGGCTTGATTAGAGATCAGGCTTCAAAATACAACCCACCACCAATGGTAAAGATAAAATATGAACTCACAGAGATTTCTGTGAGTTTTCTTGAGATTTCTGTGAGATTTCTTAAGGCAGGAGAGGGATGGTGTTACACAAAGGGAGCCGGGTGTGACCCACCCTCCCCACGGAGGCCTCTCTCGATATTTAATGCTCTCCAGCACGATTTGGTACGCGGAGATCAGTCAGGCTTTGATAAGATCATAGCAGGAGGACAGGAGGAAATTGCAGTCTTGCCCAATGCTTGATCTTGTGCTGCTGAACCTGCTGTATGGGAGACGTGATGGTCCAGCCTTAATGGCATCGTATTAAGCTGAGACAATGCAGCCCCGTGACCTTGTGATGCTTGATAGCCATATGTGCTATTTTAATGAAAAATCGGGGCTTAACTAAATGGCTGAGGGCTGTTAGCAGGGTCTCACTCCGAGCTGAGCCTGCTCTGAGCCGGGGGGAGGGAAAGGGAAGGGAATTGGGATGTAATAGCCATAATCATCCCTCAGTCAATGACCTCCTGCTCCTCTGATCGTGGCCCATGGTGCTGCTGGAGAGGCAAACCCAACAGGGCTCTGACCCACCTGAGTCTATGTGCTCAAATTTGGGTTTGGGCCTCAGTTTCCCTCAGAAGGAGCCAAAAATCAACCACTACCACATCACTGGGTTGTGTTGGGGTCAAAACACAACCTGATTCAGAGCTATTCCCCCTTGCTCCAGCCTTCTCCATACCAATACCCACCTCTAGGAGCAGGAACTGGGGCGGACACCCCTTCCAGGCACACGCACTGGTTTCCTCCCCCAACAAATTGAAGCTGTAAATATCGATAGCCTTCTCTTGCAGGGCTTTTTAATGCCCTCCCATACTTAGGAACTATTAAGCGCACCCATCATTACTAACCTGCGAAGTAAATGCGTCCTAATGGGCAGGCGAGCTACGCTGGCCCCAACAAATCATTGCTAATGAATAGTACCTGGCACATCCATCACCCTTAAACGCCAGAGCAAATCCATCTGCGTTAGCCGCTGAAAAGAGCCAGGCGGATCTCGCCCTCCCTTTCTTCCCAAGGTAGGGGAGGCTTTGGCAACACGTGAGCGTGGCTGTTTCCAATCTTTTTCCCCATTCCTGCAGTCAGCATCCCCATCCAAGGCGCATTTCTCAATCGCCGGGCTGCTCCCGCACACAATGCCCAGAGCGCTCTGGCAGCCGCATGAAAGGCTTTAAATAGAAACCAGCGTTTCTCCCGCGCGCTGCACACAATGCTTGCCTGACCCTTCGCCGACCTCACCCTCAAATCTGGGGTTCACAGCCCCAGCCTTGAACCCGGCTCTGTTTTTTCATGTTTGGCCTCTCTATTTCCTGAGGTCAGGCAGCCCACCGCTCCATTAGCATGAAGCAACTCAGGGCTCATTTGCCAAAACTGACATCCTGGGAAAGTCCTGATGAATTTATGAATTAGAGGCTACGGATGCCAGTAAAAGAATTAAGGACTTATTTATTTATATACGTATTTATTATTATTATTATTATTTGCAGGAAATCGGCCGGGATGCTGCTGTTTGCTTTTTCTGCAAAGCACCGCCAGCCTTGAACGCTGTGTCAGCAGCAGTTTTCTTTCAGAGAGGAAAAAACACATTTTTTTTCTTAAGATCTGTTAGGGGTTGGGCTTTTGGGGGGTTGTTCTTATTATTATTGTTATTATTTTTGGTTTTTAAAGGAAAGGCCTGAGGAAGAAAGTTGCTGGAGCAGGAAGCTGAGGGAGCCATCCCGGCGGGGCGAGGTGCTCTCACCTTGCGGAGCGCGGGGATTGCGACACCCCGAGCAGCGGAGAGGTAAAATTTATATCCCATAAATCACATGTCAAGTGCCTGCGAGGAGAGGTCATTAAACAGATGTATGAGGCAAGAGGCAAAGTCCATCCATTTCAGAAGACGCTCCCAGTGTCAGCAGCTCTCCAGAAGTCTCGAGAGGCAGAGGGATCCAACCGGCACGGCAGCAGCTTCCCTGATGCTCTCTTATTTATTTCCTCCTCTATTTATTTGGAAAATTGCACATTTGATGGCGTTTTCTTTACTGGAAGAAGTTCCCGAGCTATGCTGTCCCCTGTCACAGCTGCCCAGTGCGGGGGCTGTGGGAGGGGAGGGTGGCACATCAAACAGCTAGGGAGGGATGGAGTGATGGATGGAGGCTGCCCTGTGATTAATAATCAAACCAAGAGCTTTTACTGGGCGTCATGTGTAAAATGTGGCTTTGGAAACATTTGTCTTCATCCCACAAACAACAAGTGGTGTTTCTTTCCCTTTCTTTGTTTCTCTCCCCCCTCTTCCCTCCCCCTTTCCTCCCTTCCTCTCCCTCTTTTTGCTTTTCTTGCCCAGAATCGCTGATTAAAATCTTTTCCATGCTTTACCTGCTCCAAGTGGCTCCTGTTCTGGTTTGATTTATGCTTTGCTTATCTCAGGCTTCAGTGGAAAAATAATGACCAGATAATAAAGAGCACTAAGTAGCTTTTCAAGTGACATGGCATCCGCTGTGGGACTGGGCTCTGCAGGAGCGGGGAGGGAAACGCTAGGATGGCCTGGGGCCAAAGCAGAGGGAGGAAAACAGAGGATAACGGGAGGAAAACCACAGCCCCGGGCCAGGGCTTCCTACATGGGTGAAAGCTTGGGACACCCTCCAGTGGATGCCTCATCCCTGACTTGCTGAGAGGCAGGACACTTCACCAATGGGTATTGTGATTTCCCCAGGGCTTTTGGCCAGGATTCCCGGGGCTGTTTGTCCTCCCAGGACAGGGATTTTCCCCCAAGCACACTCATCAGGATGTTCCTTCCCACCTCCTTGATTTCTCCTGGACAGACCTTGCCAGTGAGAGAGGAGACCCCCAGCTCCAATCTGGGGCACCCAAACCCCTCTCCCTCCTGCAGCTCTGGGTCTTGCTGCTCCCAAAGGATCTGAAACAGCTCCAGACACACCAAGCTTCACCCACAGCAGCAGGGGTCAGGCTGGGACCCACAGGCTGTCTGCAGGCTCGCAGAGTCTCCCTGCTGCAGCTCTCCCCAGCCCTTTTCCCAGTGTCATCTGCTTAAGGAATTGCCATTAATTGCAGGGTAGGAAGGACCCATTGTTTACTCCAAGCTCGGGGAAAAGGGAACGGTTTTGTTGCCAAGGAACTATTTTTAATTGTGATGTGCATCCAGCATGGCCAGAGAGGCGGCTGCAGTGTGGGAATAGCAGGAAAAGTGGGATGGAAGGCTGTAAGGATAAGAGCTGGTCATCACCTCATGGAAAACCTCGAGGGTTCTGCCCAGCAGCCAGTGACACGCAGGAGCGTTCCCTCAGCCTGGGAAGCAGCAGTAGCCTGTCCCTTCCAGTCCACATCCCCAACAAATCATCCCCAAAATGTGCTGCTCAGCTCAATTGGAAGAGAAAGAAAAGACACAAACCAGCCCGGGCCTCGCAGTGTGAAATTACTGCCGAGCGGGGATCGCGCGGGTCCCTCCCGGCTTTAAATAATCCCCAAAAATAAAAGCTCTGCATTGCCTGCACGGAGCCAGGCCTGCCTGTGGGTGAGTCTGAGGAGGGAAAGGAGGGATGTGCCCATTTTTTGCCCCCTGTCCCTGGCTGGCAGCCAGCCCCTGACACCTCTGGCGGGGCCGGGCTCTATAAATACGTGTGCATGACAGATCTGGCAGCGCGTGTTCCTGTAAGTGATGTCATCTTTGGGGAGTTACTTAGCAACCATGGAAAATGTTTTGGAGGCTCTAATTTTTCAGTATGGCAAAGCCATATATTTATGCAGCTCGGCTAATCAGCTGGCTGGCGAGGCAGCCCCGATGAGCTCATTTTCTTCATCATTATTTTATGTGAATTGGGCTTTTAGCACTAAAGAGGCCACAAAGATTTAATTCAAAAATGTGATTGCTTTATGTTTCCAGGGTATCATTAACATGGCATCTACGCAAATAACCATGGTAACAAACTGGTAATTAGTACATATATGGCACTTATTATTAATACAGAAACAGGACAAGTTCCAAATCAGCACAGATTACAGTACATTATTACCATAGTAATTACCTGCAGTAACACACACAAATTGAACTAAATGGCCAATTGAACTAGAGTGAATGGCTTTTTATTCCAGTCCCTAAATAATGTGCATTCTTGGCTGAGTAGTTCAAGGTAAATAAAACTGTTTTTAATTTATTGCCAAGAGTTTTTTCTCCCCCTTTGGTGGGAAGGGCTGGGAATGGCAGGAGTCAAGAACTATTCATTTTTTTTGCTGTGCTTACAGTATAATTATTGTACAGGCTAAGCCATTCCTGATTCCCAGAGAAAGACAAAGAGGGGTAAAAGTTATAAGTTTATTTTATTAGTGGGTTTATTTCTCTAATTTCAGCTATGAAGTAATGTTCAGTGTATCTACAAGAGTAAATGCCAAATAAAGTAGGGTCCAAATCCTGTCTTTCAGTCCCTGGGTTTGGCTTTTTTTATGGGGAAGGAAGGAATATCTGCATTTGGAGTAAGTTAGAAAACTGAACTTTTTGGAGATGATCACATTTATTAAACTAATGAAAAAACAGGGGTTTGGCCTAACCCTTCCCCTATGGGTTTGAGGTATATGAAAGTACTGAACCCACAAACCCGGAGTCAAACCTAAGCAGCCAAATGCACTGGCTGGAGCCAGCAGTGCTGGGGTGAAGCCAACCCCCAAAAATAGAGGAAAAACTCCAAATTTCTTCTTATTCTTTCAATTTTACTACATTTTATTAGTGCTATCCCAGACCAGGGAGGGATGGAAACCTTTTCTTTCTGAGATCCTGGAGATGCTGAACACCCTGGGCTCGGAGCAGCAGTGGCAGCAGACTCCCAGCCCTTTAAAGATTAAATTCACTCCTCCATCCTAAGCTTTTTTTTCCCCTTTCTAAATGGAAATAACATTCAGAGAGACACTTTGAGCAGGAATCTCTGTCTGGTTTTTGTGTCTGCAGTTTGCAGAGCTGGGAGCAGGAGCACACATTGCACTCACTCCTGTTCTGGGGCACCCCATCCTGCAGGTGCATGGTTCAAGACCCCTTTTATTTTTTTATTTTTTTATTTTTTTTTAAACCCAGCTTTACCTCCTGAAATGATTCTCCTGGGTTGTCTGGATGATGATGTTTTTACCAGTCACCCCTTTCTTGGGAGGGCTTTCTTCCAGCTGATTTTTTTCCCTGTCCAAAGCCACACCGAGCAAGTTCTCAGCATGCAGAAGTTCCTTGTTCCCCCTCAGAGGAGGTGCCTCCCCTCTTCCCAAGAGCAGAATGAAAATCCCAGCCATTCACAGGGTGGTTTTTTTTCGCTCTTTCCTCCAGACAAGCATTAATATTTCCACTTGCTGTCGGGAATTCAGACAGCACCATTCCTGGAGCAGCACTGGGTTGGTGTCCATGCTTTGGGATGGAGACAGGCAGTCTGTGAGGGCTTCAGCAGCTGGCACAGCCCTGGATCTGCAGCAGGGAAAAGAGAAGGACCTTCCCCACCAGCAAACCCCCTTTTCTGTGCTCTTCACCCATGTGCTTCTCCTGGAGAATTATAGTTCCTTTATCAGGTCCATCTCTCATTTTATTTTACCTTCCTCAATTCATAAGAAAATTATTATTTTAGCAGGCAGGCATTTAATTAAGTTTCACTGTGTTTGCTTTGGCTCTCACAGCATGGAAAATCTCCCGTTAACAGCCATCCCTTGAGCGTGGGGTTCTGATCCAGCCAAACTGCCTGGATGCAATCCCTTCTCCCAGCAGTTCCCCTTCTCCTTCCAAACCCTCCCAGCCCCACTGGGGTGCTCCCAGCACACAAAAAAAAACCTTCTCAGCAAGCAGCAGGAGCTCAGCTCAGCACTGCTTGGCATCGTGGCTGCTGCTGCCCACTCCTCCCCTGCACCCCTGCCTGACTCACAAACTTCCCACTCCAAATTAACACCCATTAGGGCTTATTTCCATCACGCTCCTCCCACGCAGCCACAGCTCTGCCTGGGTTCAAAAACAGCCATGGAGCTGTGTTTGCAGGCTGGGTTTAGCCCAGGTTTGTTTCCTAGAGGGATGTTGCCCTCCAGAGAGCTGAAAGCATCGTTGTTTTTGGGGTGGGAGCAAAGCAGCTGCCCCTGAGGAGCTGCTCACTCCTGGGCTGGGTTGTTTCATCCAGCAAATCCACAGAACTTCAGCCCTAAGGAGTAAAAGGTTCTTTTTTCCTCCGCAGCTCATCTTTGTGAGGTAATTAAGAGCTGCTGTTGATGTTTTGGTTTAATTTAGAAAAAAAATACAAAACAAATTGGATTTGGGATCCTCAGCTCCCTGCCCTGCTCTGCTGCCAACCCTGAGGATCTGGGACCCAGATCATGCTCTGCCTCCCCCACCTGTGATGCAACATCTCCCAAAAAATCCCCTTTGGGGGTCCTTAAAAACCTCCAAAAAGCCAGAGCAGGGCTTGATTTTCCCTCTCCCCTCTGTGCCCTCCTCTCGTTGCTGTTTTGTTTTGCAGTTGCTGCTGTTGCCATGCCATCTCCTTTTGTTGCTATGGATTAATAGTGTTTTTTTACTTATTTTTATGTATGTCCTGGGAACACGATTGCTTAATTTGCCCTGCAGGTTTGTGGGCCTGACAGGCATTTCCACATGTCACCTTATCTTAATCCAGTTCTGGGCTGCTTGCAGGATAAATACCTGCAGAAATTCCTGTTCCTGAGGAGGTCTGGGACAGGGATTTGTCCCAGCAAGTGGCCAGGGTGGGAGTGGTGGGGACACACTGTTCCTACAGCCTCTGCTGGGCACTTCCTCATGGAAGTGACTCCTTCTCCTTCTCCTTCTCCTTCTCCTTCTCCTTCTCCTTCTCCTTCTCCTTCTCCTTCTCCTTCTCCTTCTCCTTCTCCTTCTCCTTCTCCTTCTTCTCCTTTTTCTTCTCCTCCTTCTTCTTTTTCTTCTTCTCCTTCTTCTCCTTTTTCTTCTTCGTTTTCTTCTTCTTTTTCTTCTTCTTCTTCTCCTCCTTCTTCTCCTTTTTCTTCTTCTCCTTCTTCTTCTCCTTCTTCTTCTCCTTCTTCTTCTCCTTCTTCTCCTTCTTCTTCTCCTTCTTCTCCTTCTTTTTCTTCTTCTTTTTCTCCTTCTCCTTCTCCTTCTTCTCATTATTATTTTTATTGTTATTTTATTTTATTGTTATTTTATTGTTATTTTATTTTATTGGTATTTTTAGTTATTTTGTTTTGTTTTATTTTATTTTATTTCATTTTATTTTATGTTATTTTTATTTAATTTCATTTTTGCCTCACCACAGCCCTAATGAATAAGGACACAGGGATCAGCCTCTTCCCCTCCATCCTCCTGGGCCATGTCCCAAGCAGTGCTCAGACAAATTTACCCCCAGACCAATGAGCCTTGAAAGTCCCTGCCTTGCACACATCAAAGGGGAGCTGGTGACATCATGGAGATCACAGAAAACATCACCTCTGCCTGTCTGGGGTGGGGGAAAGCAGCTCCTTGCACAGCTGCTGGGGCTCTAAATGACACAAGGGCTAAGGAACATTCCAACCATAACATCCTGCAGCCTCCAGCCACCAGACAAGGCAGCTTTTATGAGGGTAGGAATGGATCTTTAATAAACTGGAGGGTTTTAGCTTGTCAGAGGCTGCTGGGGAGGGGATCCACCACAGGATGGGTCATTTTGGCCAGGCTGTTGTGCTGGCTGTTCCTTGGCCACCCAGGTTCCCTGACCGTGCTGCTGGGAGGATCCTCCTCTCCTGGGCACCCTTCCAAGGGCGTGATTCACCTCCATGGGCATCTCACACCATCTTCCCTCTGCTCCCATGGAAATCCATCCTTGTCCTGTGAGGAGAGGGCTTGGAAGCACCTCTGAGCCCCTGGAAGTGTCCAAGCCAGGCTGGATGGGGCTTGGAGCAACCTGGTCCCGCAGAAGTGTCCCTGTCCATGAGATAGGGGTAGGAGAAGACCTTTAAGGTCCTTTCCACCCCAAATTTCATTATTCCATGGTGAGTGAGGCTAAAAATCCTCATGGATTTCAGCCTTACCAGGCTGGATGGGACTCATCCTCATCCAGGCTGGATGGGGCTTGGAGCAACCTGGTCCAGCAGAAGGTGTCCCTGTCCATGAGAGAGGGGTGGGAGAAAACTTTTAAGGTCTTTTCCACCCCAAATTCCATGATTCCATGGGGAGTGAGGCTAAAACCCTCATGGCACAGGAGCAAATCCGTTCTTCACCTTAATTAACTCTGCCCTCATCAGTCCCTGAGTTTGCACAAACTGGGCTTTGGAGATGGAGGAGTTCCATGCTAATAAATGTTTTCAGCAGTTCCAAAACCACCTTCCTCACTGCTGTGTGTGTTTATACGTTGAATTCTGCAGGGTTTGGGGCTTTACTGGTTTTTTTTTTAAGGTTTTCTTTCACCCTGTTTTAAAGCAGCACCTGAGGGAAGGTGATGCTGAGAGGCTGCTCCACCACAACGTAACAAATCTCTCCCTTTATTTATCCTTACTCAGAGCCTGCCAGCCCCCTCTGAAGGGCTGTTTGCTGCCATCAATCCTGGAGGAGCCCGTGGGGGCCAGGAGAGCAGTGACACCTGAGATTTGTCCTATTGATTACCCCGGCATGGGAGGAATCCAACACCAGGAGCAGACAAACGCCCGCGAGGGGAACAGGGCAATTGTCAGCTTTGCTTTGCAGCTTATTGGGTTTGGAAGATTTCGTTTTTCTTTTCCTACCTGGAGGCTGAGAGAAAGAGGTAAAACTTTCCTAAATTCCTGCTCGTTTCTCTGTTTGAAGTTCCCTAGTTAACACCAGACCAGAGAGAAAAAAAACCCCTCAAAATCCCCCCAGCCACGAGTGAGATCTCACATTATTGCCTCTGACAGCTCTCATTCCTCAGGCACTTTCTTTTTCTTTCCTCAAAGGAGGAGGGGGAAAAAATATCAAAGGTTTCCAAACCTGAGCACCTTCTGAGAGTGCAGAATGCAGCCCCATGTCGGGAGGGATGCTCTGAGCTGGGAAGGATGGATGCAATCCTTGGGAACAGTTACATGTGTTTGCCATCGCTCTTGCCTTGGGCCCTTGGAAAATGTTTGTAGCTCTCAATTCATCTCATTAGTTTGGAAATAGATGGAGGGGCGGGAAATCAAAATAATTTCATGGGGAATTCTCTTGAATGGCTTTTTAAAAACATTGATAATTGAGAGAGGTGGTGGTGGTGGAAAACATTTTAATGGTGTTGAAATCAGCGGAGGGGGTGCAGTGAGGAATGTTCAGGAAAAGCCTCATGTGAGGGGCCTTGGGGACAGGTTTAAGACCCTCAGCCAGGTCCCTGGGCTTTGATAAGCCCTGGGAGAGCCCTGCTGGCCATCATTGAGTCAGATTTTCATTTCTTTTGCTGCTCTTCCGAGTTTGCAGGCTGGGAGGGGTCGGTGATTCCTGCAGTTTGCTCTGCCTCGCTCACTGGCTGTCCCCAGGGTGTACAATATTTACAATTACTCTCCAATACCATCACCTATGTTAGACAGTGAGCTTCTACTCCAAACCAATCCAAAAGTGCCACCATCACAGCAGAAGATGGAGAACAAGAAGAAGAAGAAGGACAAAGGCTGGACACGCCCAGTTCCCTCCATCTTTCCCCCTGAACCCCCATTCTAAAAACCCCAAAAATCCATTTTTCACCCTGTGATAAATTCACTATCATTCTACTTAAACTTTCGTGGCTCAGAATTCTTCATATAAAGTTGGTAATTGTTTTTTCCAAGGGCTCAATCACAGGGGTCTGGGGCTCTGTGCCAAGGTCTCCGAGCCCCCTGACAGGGTCTTGAGGAATTTCCTGAGCCCCAACAGGAGGGCTGCATGTGGGTCAGACCCATGGCTGGCTCCCACAGTGCCACGGAGCTGTTCAATGGAACAGGATCCCCCCTTCTCCACGCCCAGCCCTTGGCACAGGGCAGCCTTGGCTGCCATCCTAGAGGAGAAGAGCAATGCCCTGGGGCAGTGTGAGCACAGCCAGTGTGTGTCCTGCCCCCAAATATCCCCCAGAGCACGAGGAGAGCTCAGCTGGGAGGGGGAATGGGCAGCATGACCCAATTTATGTGGGTTTCTGTCAATAAGGCTGGCACTGCTCCCTCTGAGCTTTGTGAAATGATGGGCCTGGAGCAGCTCCCAGAGAAGGGAATTTCTCAGTGCAGCATCCCCTGGGAGGAGGGAGCTGCACCTCCCTCGTGTGGCTGCTCCCCTGCTCGTCTCCATGGGGTGGAATAGAGAGGAGAAATCCCAAATTTCAACCTTGGAGCTGCTGGTTTGGGCCACCCAGCCTTAATTCCTTGTAGAAGCCTTTATCGCCTTCTAGAAGCCTTTATTCAAGGAAGAAACACAAATCCTCTGGTACCCTGGGCTCCTCCTGTGCTGGAAGGAGAGGGAGGCATGGAAAGGGAGAAGGAGGAGGAAAAATTTTGTCAAACAAACAGAAAATAAAACAAAACAAAACAAAACAAAGCACCAAAAAAAACCCTAAAACATAAACAAACAAAAAACCCCCCACTCAGTCTCCATGGGGTGGAATAGAGAGGAGAAATCCCAAATTTCAGCCTTGGAGCTGCTGGTTTGGGCCACCCAGCCTTAATTCCTTCTAGAAGCCTTTATCACCCAGGGAGGAAACCCAAATCCTCTGGCACCCTGGGCTGGAAGGAGAGGGAGGCATGGAAATGGAGAGAGCAGAGGAAAAGCTTTGTCAAACAAAAAAAAAAAAAAATCAATAACAAAAAAAAGGCAAAAAAACCCTAAAACACAAACAAACAAAAAAAGCCCCACTTAGTTGTTCAGAGCAAACTTTGTACTAGTTGAAGATCTGACCTTGTGTTCTCTCCTAGGAACAAACAAGAATGAGGATCATATTATTTTGCCTGAAATTTGGAGTGGATCAGACCCCTGCTGTTGCAAGCCCCTGCAATGAATGGCTATAAACAAAATGCATTTCCAGAGGATGAATTAAACACTGAGCCTGAGTGCTGACTGTGTTTCAGAGATGTTTATTTGTCCTTGCTGCCTCTCCATGAAGAGTTGCACAAGGACTTACTAAATTTTAACCCCACATTGTTCCTGGGTAAACAATGTCCTTTGTCCAGCCTCAGGAGTGCTCAGAGCTGAGATAAGCTCAGGTTGGCTCTGCTCTCTGGAGCTTTCAGCCTCTTGGAACCAGCTTCCCACAGACCCCAGGGCATCCACATCATTCCCAACAGCCTCCAAACCTCCGGCAGCTTTCTGCATTTTTATGCCAAAAAAGTTTTTTGTGAGAAGTGGAGCAACTTTTATCTCAGCTCCTCTCTTTATTTGGGAAAGAGAGAAGGGGACAAACCATGAAAAATTGGTGATAAACTGTCCCAGGAGCAGTACCACATGGAGCAGGGGGTTGGAATGAGGTGATTTCCAGCCTAAACCATTCCATGGTTCCATTTGCCACTGTCCATCCTCCTCCTGCCCTTCCAAAGTGGAAATAGTGGAGCTTGGAGAGCTTCCTCCATCCCAGCCCTCCCTCTGTCCCTCCCAGCATCACTGTGAGCACACACACACACACAAACACAAAAAGGCTGAAAAGGGGTGAATTTCACTGCAGACTTTCTGTCTGCTTCCACTTCCAGAGCCTGCACAGCCTTGTGCTTTTGGACCATCTGCTGGCATCCAGTGGGATGGGGACTCAGGGCTGCACAGCCACCAGCATCCAAGCAGGAAGAGCAGCCTGGAGTGCAGCATTTCTGGGGGAAAAAATACTTTTTTTCTGCTCAGGAGGGAAAAGCTTAATGAAAGAAGTGTGAAAACCAACCCAGCTGCCTTTGCCTTCTCTCCCCTCCCTGCTTCCAGGGGTGTTTTGTGGTGTTTCCTCCACTTTGGGGGGATGCAGCCACAGGATGGGAGATGCTGAATGTGACTCTCCCAAAAGAAGGATCTGTGCCTTGTAGAAACATTTCTGAACTCGTGTTTGTTCCCTCTCCTGGGTCTGGGCAGAATGTCAAAGCCTGCTCTGAGCTGGAAATATTTTAAGACTAGCACTCACTGGAGACTGAAACAATGGCAATTCTTCAGCTACTGAGGCTTTTATAAAAGGGCTTTTGACACAGAGGCTGCTTAGGGTTGGGGTTTTTTTTCTTTCTTTTTTTTTTTTTAGTTGGTTTTTCTCCCAGAAAACACTGTGCTAGTGTCCTGTGTGTGCTCATGCACACACTTCTGAGTGTGCAAAATAATCCCTGTGCTTCCAGGGGGGGCCAAAGGTGGGAATGCCCAGGAGATGCCTCCAGCCCTGCTCCAGTGAGGAGGAGGAGGCAGCTCACACGGGATCCAGGCAGCGATGCAGGAAGAAAAAGACATTTTAGAGTAAATGTCAGCTTTTGCGTTTCTGGGTTTGGGGCTTTTTTTAAACACGTGGGTGGGACTTTTAATGCCCAGATGAAGCTGAGATGGTTTCAGTCTCCAGGGCTTATCCAGAAGATTCACACAAACACTATGGAAAGTGTCTCTTTGCTCAGGGAGGATGAAATTTGACACTGCAGAGATTTTAACCCGGTGTTGCGGCGAGGAGCCTCGGTGGTTAGCGTGTCATATCTGATAAAGGCTAATCAGCCCTCCTTCAGGCACCATTCCATTCTTATTTCCATCTGCTCCTCATGCAGATTGTGCTGTCCATGATATGGACTCACAGGCAGGGAAACCACTGCAGGTCCTGCTCAGGAATCAGAGGGTCAGCAGTGGAGAAGGACACTATGGATCCCAAAGCAGAACCTCTGAAAACAGCCCAGGAACTTCCCAAACCAGAACCCTTGAAAACAGCCCAGGCAGCTCCTGTGTAAAACAGAACCCCTGAAAACAACCCAGGTACCTCCCAAACCAGAACCTTTGAAAACAACCCAGGCAGCTCCAAAAACAGAACCCCTGAAAACAGCCCAGACAGCTCCAAAACAGAATCCTTGAAAGCACGTCCCAAATCAGAACCCCTGAAAACAACTCAGGCACTTCCCAATCCAGAACCCCTAAAAACAACCCAGACAGCTCCTGTGCAAACCAGAACCCCTGAAAACAGCCCAGGCAGCTCCCAAACCAGAACCCCTGAAAAGAGCCGAGGTACTTCCCAAAGGAGAACCCTTGAAAACAGCCCAGGCAGCTCCCAAAACAGAACTCTTGAAAACAGCCCAGACAGCTCCTGTGCAAAGCAGAACCCCTGAAAACAGCTCAGGGAACTCCAAAACCAGAACCCTTGAAAACAGCCCAGGTACCTCCCAAATCAGAACCTTTGAAAACAGCCCAGGCACTTCCCAAAACAGAACCCTTCCAAACAGCCCAGGCAGCTCCCAAACAGAACCCTTGAAAGCAGTTCCCAAAGCAGAACCCCTGAAAACAGCCCAGACAGTTCCTGTGCAAACCAGAACCCTTGAAAAAAGCCCAGGCAGCTCCAAACTAGAACCCTTAAAAATAGCCTGGGCACTTCCCAAACCAGAACCCCTGAAACAGCTCCCAAACCAGAACCCCTGAAAACAGCCTGGGCACTTCCCAAACCAGAACCCCTGAAAACAGCCCAGACACCCCAATCCTTGCCTGGAAACCAGCAGCCTCCAGCACCAGTTTGCCCTGGTGTGGGGATGGGATCCCACTGGGCAGCAGTTTTCCTGCCCAGCCCCAAGCTCTGCATCCCCTGGCCCCAGTGCATCCCTCCCAGGCTCCTCTCCCTGCCTGGAGCCTCCTCCCCAATTATCCTGCTGCTGTTTGTTCAGGCCGTGTGGGTTTAGCTCTCCAGCCTCATGTGCGCTGTGTGTATAGGGAAAGATAGATTGTCGCTGCTTTCCAGTATAAATCACATTCCTTACAACACTCCAAAGTAGCATTTTCAACCTCAGGGTGCTAATAGGATCCAGCAGGAGAAAGAAATGTCAGCTAAGTAGCAGGCGCTGTTTGGAGAGTGCAATGGAGCTGATCCACAGCCCCGGGGCAAAAGGAGCAATCCCAGGGCAAAGGTCAAAGAGTTCAGGAGCACTTCAGCCTACTTAATTGCAACAGGCCTCTTACACGGTGTAAGATGGATGGCCCGGGCCGGCCGAGGGGGGCACAGCGGGGCCGGCAGCATCGCCCGCCCCGGAGCGGCGGCAGGGCCGGGAGAGGAGAGGGATGGAGCCATGGAGCCATGGAGGCCCCGCGGCTGCTGCTCACCCCTCACATCTCCCCGGAACGCTGCTGGGGGTCAGAGCTGTGACAGCAAACCCTCTGGCCATCAGCTCTGTCCCATCTGTATCCTTCAGCCATCAGCCTTGCCTCATCCTGATCCTCAGGCCCTAAACTCTACCCCATCCCGAGCCTCAGGCCATGAGCGCTGCCCTATCCCCATCTTCAGGCCATCAGCTCTGCCCCCTCCAGATCCTGGGGCCATAAACTTTGCCCCATCCTGATCCTCAGGCCATGAACTCTGCCCCATCCCTATCCTTGGGCCATGAGCTCTGCCCCATCCCAATCCTCCAGCCATCAGATCTGTCCCATCCTGATCCTCAGGCCACGAACTCTGCCCCATCCCCATCCTCTGCCCCATCCCAATCCTCAGGCCATAAACTCTGCCCCATTCCCATTCTTGGGCCATAAACTGCCCCATCCCAATCCTGGTGCCCTAAACTCTGCCCCATCCCAATCGTGGGGCCATCAGCTCTGCCCCATCCTGATCCTGAGGCCCTAAACTCTGCCCCATCATGATTCTCCAGCCATCACCTCTGCCCCATCCTGATCCTCAGGCCATGAGCGCTGCCTTATCCCCATCCTCAGGCCATAAACTGCCCCATGCCAATCCTGGGGCCCTAAATTATGCCCCATCCTGATCCTGGGGCCGGCAGCATGAAGCACAGGGATTATTTTGCACACTCAAAAGAGTCTGCCCCATCCTGATCCTCAGGCCCTAAACTCTGCCCCATCCCGAGCCTCAGGCCCTAAACTCTGCCCCATTCTTCTCCTCCAGCCATCAACTCTGCCCCATCCCCATTCTTGGGCCATAAACTCTGCCCCATCCCCATCCTCTGCCCCATGCTCATCCTCAGGCCATGAACTCTGCCCTGTCCCGATCCTGCGGCCATCAGCTCTGCCCCATCCCAATTTTGGAGCCATCAGCTCTACCCCATCCTGATTCTTGGGCCACAAAGTCTGCCCCATCCGGATCCTGGGGCCATAAACTCTGCCCCATCCTGATCCTCCAGCCATAAACTATGCCCCATCCCCATCTTCAGGCCATCTGCTCTGCCCCATCCCCATCCTCAGGCCATAAACTGCCCCATGCCAATCCTGGTGCCCTAAATTCTGCCCCATCCTGATCCTGGGGCCGGCAGCATGAAGCACAGGGATTATTTTGCACACTCAAAAGAGTCTGCCCCATCCTGATCCTCAGGCCCTAAACTCTGTCCCATTCCGATCCTCAGTCCATGAGCTCTGCCCTATCCCCATCCTTGGGCCATCAGCTCTGCCCCATCCCAATCCTGGGGCCATCAGCTCTGCCCCATCCCAGATCAATGGGAATTTATACTGGAGAGGGCTTTTGCAAAGAGCTCAGCACAGGCAGATGAAAAACCAGTAGCCAGAACAACTCCAGCTGCCAAGAAAATGTTTTCTGCTCCCCTGAAAATCATAAGGAATGTTTTGAGGGGAAAGAGGGGGAATTGGGTACTGCTGCTGCTCTTGTAGCTTTTCTTCTAGGATTTGTTTTCTGATTTCCTTTCATTTTGAATCTTCAGAGTCTGAGGGTGTTTTGTATCAGTCCCAAGGTGTTTCTCTTGGGAAGGCGCCTCAGATAATATTTTTAGTAGAGTTTTGGCTTGTTTTCTGACACACATCTGAGAAATGTCATCAAAAGCCGATGTTTTGCATGGAAAAGGTCTTTTGCATTATTTTTTTTTTCATCTGAAGAAAAAAAAAATAGAATAAAACTATTTTTTCCCCTTTCTCATCGGGAGGTTTGTGCTGTTTCCCTGGTGATAAAGACACAGGGCTGGCTCTTGAGACAGATGCGTTTAATAACTCCCAGCTCTGCCACAAACCCCCGCCATGACCTTGGGGATGCATGGCGTGGGATTTTGCTCTTAAAGCTCCTGTTTGGCTGGGGGAAAAAGTCTGAAAATTCTGCCCCGTTGTTTTCACCCCGTCCCTCATCCCACAAACTACCCCTGGTGCTGGGGATGCCCCATCCATCCATCCATCCCCGAGCCGGGATGCTGCTGCTCCATCCGTCCATCCATCCATCCATCCCCGAGCCGGGATGCAGAGCGAGGGTGGAGGATGCCCTCTCGTGGGAAGAGCGGGGCTCAGCCGAGTTCCCGATCCCCTCGGGGGCATGGGGAGACCCCCAACCCTGCGTTCCCCCTTCCCCGGGATGCTGCGGGTACCCCCAAATCTCGGGGAGCATCCCCGTCCTCCCCATGGGGGCATCACTGATACCTCCACAGCATTCAATACCTTTTATTGAGAGGTATGGTGGTTGTGAAAAATGTATATTTTATGTTTGGCTTTTCACAAATATTCAAATGAATATTATATGTGTCGTGTGTTAGAAAGAAATGCTGTATTAATTGTCTAAATTAGTGTGTTAAATTCATATTTTATGGTTGGCTTTTTGCAAATATTCAAATGAATATTATATGTGTTGTGTGTTAGAAAGTGACGCTGTATTAATTCTCTTAAGCAGTGTGTTAAATGTAGTTTTAGGTTATAACAAAATGTTAAAATGGAAACTGTGCTATGTAGAGTACTTTTTTTAAAGAAACACTGGCACTAAGATAGCAGCCACAGGACACCTGAATCTTTCAGAGAAAGGGAATTTATTGCTCCATTATCAGGAGAAATGAACTTCTTCCCGCCCTGAAGGTGCTGTCAGGATTCAGAGGAAGAAGCTGACACTGCCCAGACAGAATCCTGTGTTTGAATGGAATTTATGCATCATGTATGAAGTGTATGAATATGCAACAGGTTATTGCTTTTAAGGGTTAATCCTTTGTTAACGTGGGTTCTTTTTCAGGCTCGTGCTGCCCAGAAAAGGTACCCGGACATCTGTAACTCTTTGTTTCTATTGTCTCATATTGTCCCAATTCAAATTGTCCAAATTATTATTACTCTAACTGCATTACTATTTTTATAACCATTTTATTACTATTAAACTTTTACAATTTTAAAAACAAGTGATTGGCGTTTTTCACAGCGGCGTTCGCCGGAATCCCAGGACGAGAGGAGAGATGAGAATCTTGACTCCATGTTTCAGAAGGCTGATTTATTATTTCATGATATATATTATAAGAAAATTGTATATTAAATCTATGCTAAAGAAGAGAAGAAAGGATTTCATCAGAAGGCTGGCAAAGGAAGGGAATGGAATGATAATAAAGTCTTGTGACTGACCAGAGAGTCCAAGACAGCCGGACTGTGATTGGCCATTAATTAAAAACAACCACATGAGACCAATCCCAGATGCACCTGTTGCATTCCACAGCAGCAGATAACCATTGTTTACATTTAATTTCTGAGGCCTCTCAGCAGAAAAGATCCTAATGAAAGGATTTTTCATACAATACCTCCGTGACAGAGAGGGGCCAGGAGGGTGGGCATGCAGGCGCAGCGATGGGGGTACCCCAGCTGCCAGCACCCAGCCCAGGATCGCACCCCACATCCCCCAGCCCCAGAATGGGTGCTCAGGAGAGGAGCAGGGCAGCCAGGACGCAGGGCAGCAGCAGGGGCCCGGGCCCAGGCCGGGGGGCTCCGGGGGAGGCGTTGCACAGGTCGGTGTCGCAGCAGTGGATGCGCACCCCCGGCAGCTCCTGCTGCTGGCAGTGCCGGGAGGTGGCACAGCCGCTGGCCAGGAGGATGCCCAGGACCACTGCAAGGCAAGCACAGGGAGGGACGTCAGGGAAAATGTCACTGTAGGACATGGAACAACACCACGGGAATTCGCTGCTCCTTCCCAGGGAAAAAATGTGTCGCAGACGTGTTTAATGAAAAATCCTTTTGATAGGATTTTTTTCTCCTGAGAAGCTGAGAGGCCTCAGAAACGAAATGTAAGTAATAATTATCTGCTGCTGTGGAATGCGACAGGTGCTTCTGTGATTGGTCTCATGTGGTTGTTTCTAATTAATGGCCAATCATAGTCAGCTGGCTCAGACTCTCTGATCAATCACAAGATTTTATTATCATTCCTTTCTATTCCTTTCAAGCCTTCTGATTAAACCCTTCTTCTATTCTTTTAGTATAGTTTTAATATATAATTTATTTTAATATATAATTTATTTTAATACATTATTTTCTTTTAATATAATATATATCATAAAATAATAAATCATCCTTCTGAAACATGGAGTCCAGATTCTCATCCCTTCTTTCATCTTGGGACCACTGCAAACACCACCACAAAAAGAGACCTTTATTTCCTGACTCCAGCATTTATAGACTTCCCAAAGTGACAGCGGATTTGAGGGCGACAGTGCCACCTCTCTGATGACACTGGACAAACCAACAGTCCATCGAGTTTCTCCTCCTCCACATAAAAGAATGCAAAACAATGAGTTATTTACAGAAAACATGTAAGAAAGTTCACTACAAGAATGTAAACATCAGAAGGTGTGGTGGTGCTCACAGGGGTCCCAGGATGAGGGAAGAGATGAGAATCGACTCCATGTTTCAGAAGGCTGATTCATTATTTTATTATGTATGTTATATTAAAAGAAAATTATATACTAAAACTGTACTAAAAGGATAGAAGAAAGGATTTAATCAGAAGGCTTGAAAGGAAAGGAATGGGATGATAATAAAACCTTGTGACTGACCAGAGAATCTGAGACAGCTGGACTGCTATTGGCCATTAATTAGAAACAACCACATGAGACCAATCAAAGATGCACCTGCAGCAGATAATCAATGTTTACATTTCGTTCCTGAGGCCTCTCAGCTTCTCAGGATAAAAATCCCAGCAAAAGAATTTTTCATAAAACATGTCAGTGACGAGAAGGCTTAGAAAATTTTAAATTTCTAATTTTTTAAAAAAATCAGGGGTGACAGGTTTGGGGCTGAAGAGGGGCTGCACTCACCGCTCTCTGTTTTAATGCAGAACCGGTGCTTGAAGCCCTGGTGGCTCTGGGAGCAGGTGATCACCTCAGGCTTGGAGCACCCCATGTCCACGTTTTTGGTGCCAACCACGATGTTGCAGCCATAGCACTGCAGTCCAGACACTAAACAAGAACCAGAGGGAACACGGCCGGATTTTTATTTTATTTTGTTTTTTCCAGGGGGGAAAAGGCTTCATCTCGTTCCGAGCCGCTCTCTACCGACGGCTTCGCAGCGCTCCCTGCCTTGCCAAGTCGCATTAAGCCCGAGCCAGGAGCTGCCCGTCACTGTTTACCCGGTGGGCCCGAAAATACAGAATCATCTCCCACTAGAGGTCAGTGCGAAATCAGAGATTAGCCGCAGATTTGAGCTGGGATCAAACTGTGCGAGCTCTGAAACAGGGGGTGGAAAGAGCAGGTGAAACCTCACAACCACAGACACCACCGAGTCGGGGCTCAAGGCAGGCTCAGAAACACCAAATTTTCACCAAATGTCTCCAGTTTAGCTGTGCTTGCTATAAACAGCTTTTCCCTTTTTCACCAAATTTCTCCAATTTAGCTGTGCTTGCTAGAAACAGCTTTTCCCTTTTTCTCCAAATTTCTCCAGTTTAGCTGTCCTTGCTATAAACAGCTTTTTCCCTTTTTCACCAAATTTCTCCAGTTTAGCTGTGCCTGCTAGAAACAGCTTTTCTTTTTTGCACCATTTTTCTCCAGTTTAGCTGTGCCTGTTTTGGCACTATTTGCTCCATAGGGATGGGTTTATCAGCGTGGCTTGGTTTTCCCCCTGATGTTATCACACAGGGTCTGTCAGGAAGGCAAACCTGCTTGGAAATAAAAGGGAAATCCTCCTTCAGAGCCACCGTGGTGCCTGTGACCTCCTGTGTTCCCACAGGGGGTTTTGGGGGCTCAAAATCTGTTCCCACAGGGTTTTTGGGGGGCTCAAAATCTGCTCCCACAGGTTTGGAGCATCCTCACACAGCCAGGCACAGCGAGGGGAGTCCCTGCCCCGGCCAAACCAGGGAATAGGAGCCCAAAGGATCACAAATCCTGGCACGCTGCCCTTTTGTACAAAACACAGTGACACCACTCCATCCTAAAATCACCAGCACGCAGCTGCACCGCTCGGGAGTGCTCCTAAATTCACCCTGAGGATAAATCCCACCTGGGCAAGTTGGGTTTAGGAAGGATGGAAAAGGGTAAATCTCACCTGGGCAGGTCGGGTTTAAGGAGGATATAAAAGGGTAAATCCCACCTGGGCAAGCTGGGTTTAGGGAAGATGGAAAAGAATAAATCCCACCTGGGCAAGTAGGGTTTAGGAAGGATGGAAAAGGACAAATCCCACCTGGGGATATATAATAAAACTATACTAAAAGAATAGAGTATAGGTCGGGTTTAGGGATGATGTAAGAGGATAAATCCCACCTTGGCAAGTTGGGTTTAGGGACAATGGAAAACAACAAATCCCACATGGGTAGGTCAGGTTTAAGGAGGGTGGGAAAGGGTAAATCCCACCTGGGCAGGTCAGGTTTAGGGAAGACGGAAAAGGATAAACCTCACCTGGGCAAGTGGGGTTTAGGGAGGATGGAAAAGGACAAATCCCACCTGGGCAGGCCGGGTTTAGGGAGGATATCAAAGGGTAAATCCCACCTGGGCAGGTTGAGTTTAGGGAGAATGGAAAGGGCAAATCCCACCTGGGCAAGTGGGGTTTAGGGAGGATGGAAAAGGACAAATCCCACCTGGGCAGGCCGGGTTTAGGGAAGATATCAAAGGGTAAATCCCACCTGGGCAGGTTGGGTTTAGGGAGAATGGAAAGGGCAAATCCCACCTGGGCAAGTGGGGTTTAAGGAGGATGGAAAAGGACAAATCCCACCTGGGCAGGTCGGGTTTAGGGAGGATATCAAAGGGTAAATCCCACCTGGGCAAGTGGGGTTTAGGGAGGATATCAAAGGGTAAATCCCACCTGGGCAGGTTGGGTTTAGGGAGAATGGAAAGGGCAAATCCCACCTGGGCAAGTGGGGTTTAGGGAGGATATCAAAGGGTAAATCCCACCTGGGCAGGTCGGGTTTAGGGAGAATGGAAAGGGTAAATCTCACCTGGGCAGGCTGGGTTTAGGGAGAATGGAAAGGGTAAATCCCACCTGGGCAGGCTGGGTTTAGGGAGGATGGAAAAGGATAAATCTCACCTGGGCAGGTCGGGTTTAGGGAGGATACAAACCGTGACTCCAGGGCAGGGCCACACCAGCACTCACCCTCCGGCAGGACGAACACCACGGTCAGCAGCGACAGGATCCCATGGGCACCTCCAGCCATGTGTCTGCAGAGCAGGGGGGGCATCTTGGGGGTCCCCCAGAGCCCCGTTCACCCTGTGAGCTCTGGGGGAGCGGGCTGACACCCCCTCTCCTCCCAGCTCCTCACCCAGGCCGTTCTGATCCTCGGTGCTGCCTCCTCACCTGCCAGCCCTGCCCGGGGTGCAGCAGGGACCAGACCTGGCTGCCCAGCCAGCCCCTGGCACCCAGGCTCCTGCTGTGGGTGTTGAATTTCTCCCTGTTCCTCTGGAGAAATTCCCCGACCCTCTCAGTCCGTGCACAGACCTGAGTGCGTATGTGCTACCCTCGGTTATTTCTGTCCTATTTCCTCTGTCCACGATCACTTCCCATTAATACCACCGTGCAGCAGCTCTTGGAGAGAAATTCTCCCTAATCAAGATTTAGTTTTAAATCCACTTCGAAATCCTCTAATTCAGTTGGATTAGGCAGAAGGGGTTTGGGGAGATGTATGGTTTTACTTTATTTTTTTTTCTTTTTTTTTTTTTTGCCTGTCTCTTTCCTCTCTGAGCTGTCTCATCTTCATGAACGGACCCACCGGCTTTCTGTGACATATTGTGCTATTTAAAGAGGAAAGGAATAATTTTATTAAAGAGAAAGCAGTCTAAACTAATTTTAAATCCCAGACTTGAGATCCTCTAACAAAGCACAGCTCTGGGGATGGCCCTGGGGTGAAGGGGGAAACCTGAAGGAGAGGGAAGAGGGTTTGAATGGAATATTTGTGTTTTCATACCAGAAAATAGCTGCCTTAATAAAGCAGGGCGGGGGGGGTTAGAGCTGATCGTAGGGCTTGGATCAGCTCTGGAGGGAGCTGGGGCTGGTGGGGCTTGGGGAGGGGACAGAGGGACAGCAGAGGGAGGGACTGAGCAGCGATGGCTCTGCAGGGCCAGGGTCACACCCTCATGGGACACCAGGGATGTCCCCAGCTGCAGGAGCAGGCCCCCAGCCCCCTGTGCGCCCCTCCAGAGCTGTCCCCACAAGCAAAGCCCCGGCTCTGAGCGGAGCTAATGGGACTTGGGGAGATAATGCTTACTAATAAGAGAGCGCGACCGAATGCGCGGGATTAAAAAATTAAAATGACAAAATAAGCAGCTTATGTAGCTCATCCAGCAACTGCCTGCTAGCAGCACCTGAAGTCCCCCACCCTGGGCACCCCCAGCCCACCGGGCACCTCCTGTGCCAGCCAGGCAGGCTCAGAATTATCTCCAGCAGCATTTTGAGCAGGGATGCTGGTTCATATTTCACCAAGAGGCAGCACAAACTGGCCCAAGGAGGGGCATCTACAGCTCGGGAGGGGCAGTTGGCACCTGGGAGAAGTGCCCAAGAAATGCAGCTCATGGATTTAAATCCCTTAAACCACCCAGGGTGTCTCGCTTGCCTCGAAACAATGTGATTGTAACAAATGTCTGGCACAGTAAAGCCTGAAAGCCTGGGGGAGAAGGGATAAAAGGCAGGAAATGGGATTGATTTAAACGCGTGCATAAATCAGAGCGTTCAATAAGGAGGGAAAACTTTTAATCCCCTAATAAACTCATCGGTTATCTGGAAGGGGCAGCCAGGAGCAGCCTGGGCTCTGTGGCAGCGATGCAGCATCCCTGGAAGGGTCCAAAGCCAGGCTTGGAGCAACCTGGGAGCGTGGAAGGTGTCCCTGCCCTTGTCAGGGGTGGGAACGGGGTGAGCTGTGAGGTCCCTTCCACCCCGAGCCGTTCTGTGAGTCTGTGATGCAGCAGCTGTGCACAGCTGGCAGGGCTGCGCAAACCCCTGGGCGCTGCACCTGGATCCGCAGCCTCATCCGCAAAGCGGCTCCTCCGCTGCTCCTTCCCACCGGGAACACAGCGGGAAGGTCCGGGAGGGTCGCGGGGGTCGGGGGATGGAGGCGGCATCGGTGGCACCTGCAGCGGGATGATGGGAGAGTCATCCTGGTTTGAGGGATTGCAGCGCTCACTTAGAGAAGTGTTCGTCTGGTTTGATTCCATTGGGATACCGAAGAGAAAAGCCTTAAGAAAAGGGAAAAAAACCCACACAACCTTTTTCACCGCTCTCGTATGTGGAACTTAGAACTCGTCAGTAGCGCTGGCGGAACTCGGAGCGATTTACGAGCTCCGTGGCAGCGGGAACGCCTCGGGAATGGGAATGGGCTCCCTCCTGCACCGCTGCTCCGGCTGCGGGAGATGCTCAGACCCGAGGGATACGCGGAGAGAAAGCCCAGACCCTCGGGATATCTATCCAGCGGGAAAGCTCAAACCCCGCGCAGGTTACGCGGGACAGCGCAACCCCGCGCTGAGCTCATCCCCGCGGCACCGCCCCGCCGGGGGCGGGACTCGAACCGGCGACCCCCGGGCGCGCCCGCCTCCATCAGCGAGGCTAAAGCGAAACCACGCCCCGCGCGTCACGGGGCAGGGGAAGAAGCTCCGCCTTCTGCGCGCTGATTGGTTGAATGTGATGAATATATTAAGAGGGTAGAGGAAAGTGCGCGTTTTAGCGATTTAACCGATATTTTTATGAGTTTTAGGTAAAATTTGAGGCGCAGAGTGAAATATTTCTTATGGGGATTAGATACAGATGTCGAATTGAGGGGAAAAAGAATAGCAGCGTCGGCTCACTCTGTTCTACAGAGATGGAGGATACTGGAGGTTTATAAAGCATCGGGTGAAAACGCGCAGTTGTGTTGTATGAAAGGAGAGAAGGTTAGCACTCCCCTTGATAAGGATGGAAGAGGCCCCAGTGGCCTGTACAACACACATACGGTTAAGGCACTGCCACCTACTTCGTGGCATCTAACCATGTTTTTTTTCTGTTTTTTCACTCTTGTTTTCTTTCCGGGAGACCCTAAACAAAGCGCAGCGGGCACTTTTTTAGTCCCCCGGCTCGCCTTTTCCCTCAAAAGCCGCCGGCGCAGCAGAGATAGCTCACAGCAGTAATTCACCCTCCCTCAGCATGATGTAACACACCCCAGCCACTCTCATAAAATAAAGTTACACCTCCCCTGCTCCAGCCAGCACAGAATCCTCGTTTCCAGAGCTGTGCCCGAGCTAATCCTGGCCCTCCAACCACCCCAGCCATGCCAGGCTGCACAGAATTAGAGGTAAGCAGAGCTCATGCCAACGGGCCCCAGCATTAATCCCAGGTGGGATATTAAGGATTTAAACACAACCTTTATGAAGAGCAGCTTTACAGCAGATCCTTTACATTAGGGACTTTTCTAGCCCTGTTCGTGAGATTTCAGCAGAAAATTCATCTCTGTCCTCCTCAGCTCTGTGTGGCAGCACAGCTGGGCAAGCAAAGCCACTCACACACAGGGACAGGAGAAGCACCATGCCAGGAAATATTTCTGAATCAACATTAAAATGCTTTGCTGGAGTGAAATTCCACCTCCTCCATGCTGCAAAGCAGCACAGCCACATCTTGCATTGAAGAGTTGCACTGGCCCTCAAGAATAAGGCTGAAAAAAATCCTGAGTTGATCATTTTAGCAGTGACACCAAGTCTAGACACAGTGTCCCTTCCTGGGGGTAATGAAAACCCTCCAAAGGCAGGGATATTATTAACAGCCATTTTAGCAGCTCAACATGAACTCTATTTTTATACTTTAAAAGAAAACCTATGCCTCATGTCTTGCAGCTCTTTCTCTCCAAGGGTTTCAAAGCAAGGCAGCCTCAGAGCAGCACCCCAGAGGTCTGGGCTGTAATTGATTTTTTTGTTATTACCAAGCACACGAGGTAAATACAGGAAAAAAAATGAGATTTTGCTTCACCAGGAGCAAAACATCCCTTTGCAGCAGAGTCCTTTGGGTGCAGTAAAACTTGTGGATCCAGCACAAGGTAAATCCTGGATCCCTGCAAGGAGAGCAGCAGGAATCATTTCCTTTGGCTCAAGCTTTCTGTGAGGGGTTGTAGCAATGTTGTCTCTGCAGCTCAATCCTTTTCCCTTCATTAAATCAATTTGGATTTGTGTTTGCTCCTATTTTTCTCTCCACGCTACTGCTCCTCATCCTCCCTCACTGGAGTTTCTATAGAAAACATCTCCCCTTCAAAATGTATTTTAAGAGAAGCTCCCATGGGCACAGACACTTCACATGAGCACACTCTTCACCACAAACATACACATAAAATCCCACCTTTTTATTATGGCACATGGTATTTTTCTGGATGTGTAAATACCACATGGATATGACAAAAAGGGAAAGAAATACCAATGCTGAGATAGATACAGAGTCATGCCATTTGCAATACAGCTTCATACCATGGATTGCCAAGATACAAAAAGTCTGGGTTTGTTTCTTTTTACATTGAAATAACTTTACAGTGTTCTGTGAGTTGGCTTTAGAACCAGAAGAGGCAAAATAAAATTAAAAAAAAAATTAAAATATGCTGAGAACAACTACAAGCAGGATTCATTTTAATGGTTAACAGAAGAACTGTAACTTTGCTCTAGAACAGCATCTATTAAACACACATAACAAGAGGTAAGCAACTATACAGAAGGTAAGAGATTCCACCACAGGAGTCAAGTCAGGGGCAGGAAGAGGGAAATCTGGAACTGCATGGTTTTATTTGGTCACAAAGTTTTGAGCTGAGTGTTTTAAAATGAAGCACCCTTAAAAATGCAGTACTCCTATTTAAAACAATACAGAAATTTCCCAAGAGACTAGAAACTACATTCTGGGAAAAAAAAAATTTAAAAAATTAAAAAAAAAAAAAAGTAGACATATTAAAAAAAATTCCACACATCTCTAGGCCTGTGACTTAACTTACTGGTACAAAGTAGACTGGCAGCTCTTCCTTAAGCAGCAACAGTGCCCAGAAGCAATGCCATCAGAAAATACAGTATCTTTGGGGTGTCCAACACTTCTGACCCGACATCAGAATCATCCATTTGTCTGCCAAAACATCAGGCAAGAAAAGGAGACACTGCATCTTTTTTTGTTTCTTTTTTTTTTCCACCACGTTGCCCAGCTCTAGCAGAGCTAAGATGTTTTCTTTGGGCCAAGACTAACAGAAACCACTTTAGCAAATATTCTTCAGGTTTCCTGCCAAACTGGATTTATGGGTGTTTTTATTTTTGAATCATTTTTTTAAAAACATGTTGAATTTTTTTTTTTTCCTGACAGTCTCTAAAGCAATCCTGGAACGTTTAACAGTCACTCTTCCACAGTTTAATTGTTTTGTCGTTTTCTAGCGCCGCTGACGCGATGATGTTTTCTGTTGGGTGACAAGCTGTGGAGATGACAACATCTGAGCAAAAAGAAAAGATAAAAAAATTGAATTATTTCAGTCTTGTTCATAACAGGCATTTCTGAAAATTAGCAACTGTGTTTTATTTCCTTGTAGCAGGATTTAATGTGTTATTTGTAAATTTCTTACAACTTTTGCTACTCTGTGAAAGGAAATACAAGCAGGAAAGAATTGAGGGCAGTGGGGAAGTGTCTGACAGGTTTCAAAAGGTGAGAACTCTCTAGATTCCAGTTCTTACTTCTACCAGATCATGTCAGACACAGCAGAATCAAAACCCAGCTCAGTTTTTTGTCACGGAAGGTATTTCCAATATCCCAGGCAATCCTCAGGTACCATTTCATCTCCAGAGCCTGAAAATTAAAATCTGCTGCCACTGCTTTCCTTACAGTGCAAATCACTGGGATCCTGCCCCAAAAAACACTGGGATACAGCCTGAATTCCCTGAGATCCAGCCCAAAAATCCACTGGGATACAGCCTGAATTCCCTGAGATCCAGCCCAAAAATCCACTGGAATACAGCCTGAATTCACTGGGATCCAGCCCCAAAATCCACTGGGATCCAGCCCCCAAAATCCACTGGGATCCAGCCCCCCAAAAAATCACTGGGATCCAGCCCAAAAATCCACTGGGATTCAGCCCCAAAACACAGCATTCACAGTCATTAATTTATGAGACATTTAAATATCTTGACCAGTTCTGTGCTCAAGCAAATCTCCTTTGCAAGTTGATGTCAAAGTTCTTCACAGGTGAAGAATAAAACATTTTCAATGCCCATAAAAAGAAGCAAAACTCCCAGGATTCAATTAAGCTTCAGCCAGTCAAGAATTCATGGGTCTGAGAGTAAAAATTGATGTAAGATAGAAAATGCTCAGCACTGATGGTATGAGGGATATTTTGTCAATAAAACCAGAATTCTCTCCCTCACCTGTGTGTCCTTGTAGTTTCTGTACAATCTCTTTTGTCTGAAGGTTCCAGATGTAAACCAGGTTGTCTTCTGAACCAGACACAATCCACTGCAGGGGCAGAGAGAAAACAAAGTTATCTGAATCTTTCTGATCCATATCCAATAAAGATTTCATTGTTGGCATGTGAAAGGGAGAAAGAGGAAAATTCAGAAAACCTGACAGTGAGCCCACCTAGAGACATAGAAACCAGCACCCACTAAAGGAGGTTTTCAGCCCCAAAATCCTCTTTTATCTACAGAGGAACAGTAAAACTGCACACAGATAACAATAAATAATCAGATCAACACCAACCTTTCCACCAGTGACAGAGAAATTGGCAAATATGCAGTACTTCTCATTTTTGTGTCCTGTGTAGGTCTTCAGGCACTGGAAGGGAAGAGCCACAGGACATTAATGCAGCTGGGAGAGTTTTCTCAGTCAAGGACAAACTCTCTAGGAAAAAAAGACTGAATACATCAAACTGTGATCCTCACCCTGCCAAAAAGGGAGATCTAGAGGATGCAAGTGCAGCTCTGCTCTAAAACACAAAACAAGCCCTAAATTTGTCCCATTACAACAGTGAAAGAGATCAAAGGCAATTTATTTTTCATGCAGAGAAAAATGCAGAAATATTGCTGTACTCAATGTCTCAGGGCTATGCAGAAGGCAAGTATTTTCATTTTTTTTTCTTTTCAAAGACATTTTTAGTCAGAATCAGAACAGTTTGAGTTTGAAGGGATCTTTAAAGGTCTGACATGGGCAGGGACACCTTCCACTATCCCAGGGTGCTCCAAGCCCCTCCAACCTGGCCTTGGACCCTTCCAGGGACCCAGGGGCAGCCTCAGCTGCCAGGGCCTTTTCACCCTCACAGGAAACTTTCTAACCTGAATCCTCTTTTAGTTCAAAACCATTACCCCTTGTCCTGTTGCAACTGGCTCTGCTGAAAGTTCATCCTCTCCACTGAAGAGGTACTGTTTAAAAATCACATGTAAAATCCAATTTTCCTAAAAGCTTAGTTAAGTCTACCTAAATAGAAAGAATTACCTTTCCTTTGCTGTAGTCCCAAAGTTTAAGAGTGCTGGAAAACAAAAACAAAGATTTTAGTTCTTGGGTTTTTTTTTAAATCTGAAAAGTTCCTAGCAGCTGGAAAATGTTTCTCCATACCAGAGTTAAAAGTTTTCATGGCTCATTTTAGCCTGGCTTTGGAATGCAGGGTTAGTTAACCCCAAAATATCAATTTTGCCATGCCATTCATATTCTCCTCCACAGAAAACACTATATATGAATCATGCATTATCATTACTATAGCAGCCAAAAAGCAAATTAAAGCATGATTTGATACTCCAAATTTCAAATCTGTGTGTTATTCTCCTTTTTTTTCTAATACTTACTTGTCCAAAGTTGCAGCTAATATGTATTTGCCATTTGGTGAGAATTTCACAAAAGACACAGGAGGGTTATCATCATCTACAGCAAAATGAAAAGCAGGGTTACAAAGAGCACAGCTGTGTTGTCTCACTGACAGAGAGGTTTCTTTTGACATGCATTTGTTTTTAATAGTTTCACTGAAACACAGAAAATCTGTGTGAAAAATACAGCCCAGACAAGAAATATTTCTACTTACCAATCAGTGTTTTCAAGCACTGGCCTGATGCTGTATCCCAGATACGACTGGTAAAAACACAGAAAAAATAATTATTATTGGGCTTGAAGTCTTTTATTACAATTTTAACATCACAAATACAAGGTTTTGATTTTTTAAGTATTTTTAAAATGCAAAAGGTTCAGAGTGATGCAGACAACTTACCAGAGTCCATCATAGCTACTTGACACTATCAGGGATCCATCACGATTAAAATGCACCTGGAATATTATAATTACTAATTATTAAAACTAAGAACTAAGAACTTTTATTAATAACTAATAACTTCTTAAAAATAACAACTCAATGTTCATAAAGATCAAATGTTTAAGCTCCTTATTTTCCATTTCTGACATGGAACATATCAGAATAAAACATGTAGGTAGAAACTGATTATTTTAAGGGCATGGAATAGAACCTCTCATGTAGCTACTTAAGGTGAATTTTCTGCTATTTGGATGTTTTAAGGTGAATTTTCTGCTATTTATATCTAAAGAATGATTCTTTAGAATTATTGCTATTAAAAGACATTTGTAAGTGTGAAATATCTTTTACACATTGCAGAATGACCATGTTAGAACAGCCACAGTGCAACACATCTGAGGCTCAGATTTTTTTCAGTGTTTTTCATTTCAGTGACTTTAAGAGTTGAACACCTTCTGTTTTTCCTTAATTCCAATGGATATTGCTGCATTCCAAGCTCATTTCTCCTAGGAAATTAATGAGATTTAAAACAGGAGTGTTGTGTGGAATAACTTCAGTAATGACTTGGAACAACACAAAAGCAAGAGAAATACAGATTGATTGTTCTCTGAGCATCAAATGCCACAAATCAGTGTCCCAGAATGACACCCAGGCATGCCTGGCACATGTCTGCACTATCCACATTTACAGCCAGGACCAAAATCCACACTGATCTTAGAGAAAACACCACTCAGTTCATTCCCACTGAGCAATGGCCCCTGGCAACAACCACAGCCCAGCCTGGGTGCTGTGTGAGGGCTTGGTGACAGCACAAACTCACCCTCCACAGGGCAGGAGAGGAGCTCTGCTAACACAACAAGCATTTTTGTGATTTTCACTGATCAGGAGGGACTTACAGCTGAAACTGGGTCAGAGTGAGCAGGCAACGTCTTGAGGCACTTCCCTGTTTTTACATCCCATATCCTCACGCTTTCATCGAACTGGAGAGGCAAGAGAGGCACCAGGGGTTTAATCAACACCTGACTGAGGCACTCACAGCATCAACCTCAGCCCAGCTGGGTCAGAAAGCCCAGGACACAACCAACAGGCTGGGAACACCTCCCTGAATGCCCTGTGTCCATGTCCCCACAGGGAATGGACCCTGTGGATGTTCACTGTAACAGATCCCAGCATTAAATCACATTTACATCCCCATTCCACTCCCATCCATGCAGGACACTGAGGATGGACTAAGGGCTTTTCCCCAAGCAAACACAGCAGGGGCAATGCACAGCTCACCTGCCCACAAGCTGTGTTTGTGAGGGAAAACACAATTAAAATGAGCTGTGTGATTCATATTCTTTTATTTAATATTGTTTTCAAACCATGATCTGACCCAATCTGCAGAGGGAGAGGTGATTAGAAGTCATCCTTTAGGTAAGTCAGAATCCAGGTGATTAGAAACCAGAAGTTGTACTAGAAATTCTGTATTCACTAATTATAAATTGTACTACATCAATCCTGCCTGCAGAAATCCTGTGCCATTCCAATCATAAATTAGTGTGCTACACTAATCATAATAATCTGTTAAGAAAATAAAGCTGTAATTGTAACTATGATTTAATACCATCATCATTCTGCCAAGGATCCCTAAAGAACCTGTCTGTCCCTTTAGTGACAAGTGACAGAGTGTGCAGTACTTGCTTCCCACAAAGGAAAAAAAAATTAAAAACCACTCACTGAGCCAGAAACGATGAGGTTTGACTGAGGGTTGAAATTGCAGCAGAAAACATAGTTACTGTGCCCTTTCAATGTCTTTAAGCACTTACCCTGAAATAAAATTCAGCAGAGTTAAATACACAGCATCACCCAGCACCATAAAAGCACCCAGAGAGAGCACATTAAGGTTAATCACTGTGCAGCACAGAAAGAAACATCTCTAACCCCAGATTTAGCTGGGCAAAGGGCCAGCTGCAACAAAACAGGGCAGAAAAAAATATAAAACAATCATAATGACTGCAGATGAGGTGCAAACTCTTTATGCAGCTCAGGACGATCCAAACCATTTAATATTTCTAATCAAAACTCAACCAAATTATCCAGTTCTGTCACGAGAGAATGGGGAGGAAAAAGCAGAAATAAAAGTTACAAAAAGGTTTCATCTGAGAGGCTTTTTGCTGTGGTTCTGTCTCTGTCTCCATCATCAGGCTTTAGAGCTCTCTCAGAGCATAACAGGCTCCTCATGGTACCCACAAGCATCCCACTCTTTCCAAGAGCACACAGCACAATTCATTCATCCTCACAGCCCATCCACCAGCTTGTTACAAGCAGCAACACAAGTGGAGAAGCCAATGCTGGAGAGAAATGAAGGTAAATAAATAATAATTCCTGCCCTTACCGAGCTTACATCCCATATTTTGAGAGTTTTGTCATCAGAGGCAGAGACAAGGAGGTTGGAATCTGATGACCAAGCAACATCAGAGATCCCCTAAAACAAAGGAAAACAATTCTGTTCTCAGCTCTGTTTGTTCAGCCACACAGAAAAGTGGAAAACAGACTGCAGATCACATTCCCAGCTGAAGCTTGAATGAAAATTCAGCACTGAGAGTCAGGAATTCTGTGATTTTGCTGGGTTAAGAGCTCCTCTGGCACAATTTTAAGCTGAGCCACCAACTCTGAGAACATCAGTAGCTCCTTCACAGAGTTCTCACTGTGGCCACCAAAACCCTTTGTTGGAATTCCTAAATAGAATGCTCATAAATTAATCTGAGTAAATGGCTTTTCTTCATGACAAATGGCTGCTGTTTACAGTCCAAGTCCCCAGAGGCTGGAGAAGACTCCTGTGGTTTTTCTTTTGATAAATCTTCATTTTTGCTCATGAAACTTCAGCATGTAAAAACTTAAAAAAAAAAAAAAAAGAGCTTGGAAGTTTTGTGTTTTCTTAAGAACTTTGCAGAATGAGTAAGTGTTGTGTTTATGTAGGCAAACCCACAAGAAAAATTCAATCTCCTTAAAAGGCAAGTGTTTTGTTCCTTATACAAAGGAAAGATGGAACAGGACACAGTGTCAGAATTCACAGGGATTTTCACCCAGGAATGCTCTGCCCTGTGTCTGAGGTGGCTTCTCCTGCAATTCAGGGACACAAGAAGCTGGCTGGGCACTGGGAATGCAGCCTGCACTGCACCCATATTCCCAGCCTGCCCCAAAATTAATGCAGCAATTCCAGAACTATATAAACAAAGAACAACTGAGGAACAAACCTTCTACATAGGCAGAACTAAGCAAGAATGGAAATTCTTGGTTACAGGTAGAACTTAACCAAGAATGGAAATTTCTGAATGAGGAAAAGAAAGCAAAATGCTTCCCAGGTAAATTCCCACAGAAACCACCTGATACTTACCAGCTTATGACCAGATATTGTTTTTTCAAACTTGCCATCATATGCTCCCCAAATTTTAATGAGTTTGTCAGCAGCTGGAAAAGAACGTGCCAGTTCAGAGGTTAATTAAGAGCACTAGCAGAGCTGTCCCTCCCAGGTGAAAGGAAATAAGTTAATTCTGTCTCTGGGCAGCTCTCCCTCCCCAGGCAGACCTCAGGGACGAAGGTGATTTTGAGTTGGTGAAGAACAGCTTCCTACACAGCCCTCTGCAGCAGCTGAGGTTACATAAGCTGCCTGGAATGCAGAGACACTCCAGCAGCTTTAGTTTCTCTCCTGACAACTTGGGTTTCTACTTTTGTTTTAGATTGCCAGTGGTAAAAGCAGTGCTGGTTCAGGGGAATGCTTGAAAGGCTTTTGCCCCAAAAAAGAACAATAATTACACCACAAGCTGGACTGAATGGATGCCTGCAGAAACCCAGACATATTATCCATGGTAACTTGCAAAGCAAGCCAGAGAAAAAAGTTGCTATTTGCCAGATATAGAGTTTGGAAAACATTTTCAGGGGAAAGGGGAGGGAAACTCTGATGGGGACACTAAGAATGATTTATATGGCACAGTGCACTGGTTTTATTGAGGTTGTCTGCAGTTAAGTCAAAGCCCCAAGCCATTCCCATGTCTGGAAGATGTTGCAGTGACCCTCACTGTCATATTCAACATTTCCAACTGGCCTTTCCTTACACATGGATTCTCTCTGCATCACTGACAGTCACAGAAGCACATTTTCAGGGCAAAGCTGTCAAGCAGTGCTGAACACCAAAGAAACCCTCAGGAAATACCAGAGCTGACAGAAAGGAGACTTTTCTATCACTTAAGAGAGCAAGCAGTGAAACACTATTTATAACAACCTTCTGCACTTCACTGGGGCAATCAGAGCCTCTGACTGCCAAGCACCACAGGCACACAGGACAGAGCATCAACTCTGCAGCACCTTCCTTATTTCCCACAGGAAAGTTTTGCCTGCAGATACTGTGCACAAAGTTTAATTTAAATGTTCACTTCTAGTGATACACAAAAGCACAAGGGTTTTCTCTGCACAGGAAATAATCCTGTGCTGGTTTTTGCCCATTTGCTCAGTCAGGAAAGCTGAACAGGTGAGGGCTCTCCTGGCAATGCAGGGACCCAGTGCTCAAAGTAACAGAACTTAAAGGAAATTATCTCAAAGAGTGACAGCTTTGGGATCACTCTTTTAAGAAAAACCATGTCATGACATGGCATCCCTGATGGAGGCTCAGACAAGCCCTTCTTCAAGGCCCACATTTGTGTTTGAAATGAGACAAAAGCAGGCAATACTTACAGGAGCTGGCGAGCCACTCTCCATTAGGACTAAACTTGACTGATGACACTGCCTTTGTGTGTCCTGCTAACGTGAACTTGAGAGCATAGTTTGGCTTTACTGGGGCAGGCTGGAAGAGAAATACCCATGAATGAGTTAAACCCCAAATTCAGCATCTCAGTGGCCAGCTCTGATCAGCACAGGGGAATGGACCATGAGGATGTTTACCACAACAGATTCCAGCATTAAATCCCACTTACATTCCCATTCCCCTCCAAATTCAGAAAAAACCAAATACCCTTTCAGTCTGGGGCCTCACTGTTCCAAGCACAACACCAAATCCCTCCTGAGGTAAATTCCATCCAAGCCAGCAACAAACAAGTGAGAATAATCCAACAGCCCAACCACAAAGTGCCTGGCACTTCCAAGTGACACTCTTGGTATTGATCTGTGCAGTGCTTTCAAGTGTTTGCATCTTCACCCTGATCATGAATTAAACCACAGGCCAATTCCTCCTGCCCCTAAAATCCCACTTTTACCTTTTGAAAACCCCTAAAATCCCACTTTTACCTTCATGGTTAGACAATAACACCTCCCTTGAGCATCTCCAGGCTTCAAAGAACCTGAATAACTGTTTCCCCACTGCACAACTAGAGGTTCACCAATTCTCCAGCCCCCTCCAGGCATTCCAAGGACACAGACAAACAGCCTTTGTCATGATCAAAATGACAAGAAATATTTCACTAGTGAGAATTTCCCCAAAACCTATAAAAGAACACTTAGCACTACAGCAGAGCTGCACTCCATCCACTTTTCCCATAAAATCCTCAGCACGAGACAACAGCAGAAGCAGCCACATGGAAAAGATCTCAATTTACAGGAGAATTCAAATCCCTGATTCTGATCTGGCTGCTGAGTGTTCAGGTAATTCCAGGTGTTTTTTACAGGGATATTTTTTGGGGCCCCGCACACACCTTGCTCTGATTGGTCGAGGAGGAAGGAGTAGATTGTGTTTTGGTGGATTCTGCATCTGGCTTCTTTTCTTCTGTTGCCATGGTTCTGGAGCTGGCAAATGAGACTTATGGGTGCTTGAAGGGGAGAATGAATGTGCTGCTTCAAAAGGCAGCTCCTGCCACTGAGAGGAGAACCACGCTGAAAGGAAAACCTGGAAGAAAAACAAAATATTCTCATTAGCTGTCAAAAAGATTCTCAGCATGCACAAGAGTGAGATTGGTCGAAGTGCAGGTTGCCAGAAACCAGCATGAAAACCCCTATTTATTATCTGTTGAGCAACAGAGCAGGATTTTAGGCCTTCAGACCTACTTATGTGCAAGACCAAGAACTCAAGCCACAGCTTTTGATCACTCCTTGGAAAAGCTTTTTCCAAACACACGTACAGCACAATAGCTTTGAGGTGTGGCAGGGTTTTCATCTCACAGACCCCAAAGCACTTGTAACAAGTACTTAGCACAGCGCAAATACAGCAGTTTGTACGGAAGATGGAAGGAACAGGCAAGGCCTTGCTATTTTAATTTATTAGGGAATATGAGATGATGATGAACACAAATAATAACTGGTATTTGCAAGACCTGACTAGATTCCTTTCAATATTTTGGTGTCATATTTCCCTGCTGAAAGGTCTGAGCACCAAACCACCCCATTCTCCACCCGAGACTCCTCCAGACTGGCAGCAGCCTTGGATCAGCCTCTCCTGAGTGGCTTTCTGTAACAAGACCTGATGGAGTGCAGCGCCAGGATTCCGTAATCGGGGCTGATGCTGCAGAGGGAACTGAGCTGCTCCGCTGCAGCTCAGCCACATTTCAGCTCGGGAACACAATCACCCCCGGCTCACACTGTCAGGATTTGCCTGCTAAGTGCATTCGCCACCTCGCAGCTCCTTTGGCTGCTGGCAGCACACTGGGGAACGGGAGCGCTTGCTCCCAGGATCCCGCGGCATTCCAAGCATCTCCTTGCCCAGATAACCAGTTGCCTGCCGGCTGTGCTGGGTGTGGGGAGATCCCAGAATGAGCCAGGCTGGAAGGGAGCACAGCAGGCTCATCCCAGAGCACATGGCACAGCCCTGCATCCTGACCATCCCCACTCAGGGACACTCCCCGGCCAATCTGAGGGCCACGAGAGCAAATTAAACTTTCCCAGAGCAGATCTCCCGTTCCTTTTCATCTGGAACTCATCTCGCAACTCGGCAGCTGCCAAACCCAAACCACCGCAGCAGCAGCATCGCTGCCGGGCCCGCCTGGGCTCCGTGCCCGGGGGGCGCATCCCCTCCCGCGGTACCGATAACACCTCCCCGAGCCCCCCGGCCCCGAGCGGCCCTTCCCTCGCTCTGGAATGCTCGGGAATATGGGGGGGGGGGGGGGACCCCGAGAATGTGGGGAGGGGGTGAGGGGAAGGTGGGGGGGGGGGGGCGGGCAGGGCGCGCGCGGAGGGGCCCGGGGTGGGGGGGAGCGGGCGGGCTCGGCGCGCGCTGCCTGAGGGGAGGCGGCGGCGGCAGCTCGCGCGGGCAACGGCGGAGCGGGAGGAGAGCCCCGGGCGGTGCGGGAGACGAGGAGGAGCAGACGGGGAGAGGAAAGGAGAGGAGCCGCCGCCGCCGCCTCGCCCCTCTGGTTCTTTCGGTGACTTACCGGGGGATGGGGATGGGGAAAAAGGGGGGGCGGCCGCCGCCTCCTCCGCGGCGAGGGAGGAGCGCGGCCGCGGGAGGGGAGGGGGGGACGCGGCGGCGGCGGCGGGTCCGGGTCCGCCAGGCGGGGAATGGGGCCCGGCGCCTGCGCGGAGGGGGCCGGAGGCCGCACAATGCCGCTCTCTCCCGGGAGCGCTACGGCGCGGCCCGAGAGCCAAAAGAGCGGCGCGAGTGCGCGCACGGGCGGAGCCCATCCCCGTGGCGTCCTGCCCGCCCCTTCCCTCCCCTCCTCCTTTTCCGTCCCCTCCTTCTTTTCCTTCCCTTTGCTCTTTTCTCTCTTTACCCTCCCCTTGTTGCTTTCACTCCTTCCCTCCCCGCGCCCGCTGGCGCTCCCCGCTCGCTGAGGGGAGCGCCCTGCCCGTGCGGGCCGCATCCTTGCCGGTGCGGCATTCCCGTGTGGGGATGTCCCGTACACACCGGGATCGGCGGCCACGGCGCTGCTCCCGCCGCCCCGGGGCCGTTGAGCTCGGCTGGAGGGGGTTAGGTGTCGTTGGGGTGCGACCGCAGCTGGCCCCGTTGGATGTACAGCGATAAAAGCGGCTGTGAGAAGGGCAGGCCCATTCGCACGGCAGTCATGGCTATAATAATGGATATAATAGTGGCTGTAATATCCATAATAAAGTCTGTAAAGGGTGGGGTCGGGATTTTCTCCACGGCAGGGAGTGGGGAGTCATCCTCAAGCTGCAACAGGGGAGGTTCAGGCTGGATATCAGCGGGAATTTCTTCATGGAAAGTGGTGTTAAACATTGGATCAGGAAGAAACGTTAAACATTGGAGCTGCCCAATGCAGAGTCCCCATCCCCGGGGGTGTCCAAGGAGTGACTGGATGTGGCACTCAGTGCCATGATTTAATTGATCAAGTGATGGTCAATCAAAGGTTGGACTCAACCATCCCAGAGGTCTTTCCCAACCCAAGTGATTCTGTGACTCTAAATGCTGATGTTAAATTTGTTAATTGACAAAGTGATGATCAACCAAAAGGTTGGACTCTACGATCCTGGAGGTCTTTCCCAACCCAAGTGATTCCGTGACTCTAAATGCTGATGTTTGACCCGTTTTAACACCAAGAGGGTATCTGAGGCAAGGTGGTTTTCTCAGTATATCGTCACACAAAAAGCCCTGACTCAGAAAAGTGTTTAATTCATCAAGGCCAAACAGCCCAGTTACAGTTAAACATGTGTTTAAGCACTTCTCTGGAGAGCAGTGGGTTATTTCTGAACCCACACGTTGCAGTCTGCTTTCACTTAAGAGGGAAGCAAAGGAGACGTGTGTCATTCACTGGCCCTTTAACACAGGAAGAGTTTTGGCTTCCAAAAATTCTAGTGGCAGTTGAAAAGGGAAAGGATGAAAAAAAAACTGTGGTGTAGTAAAGCCAAGGCCCTTCTCCTCCAGCCTGGAATCCTGCAGCAGAAATCTGGAGAATTAGCCCTACCCTCTAAACTCAGGGAGGTAAAACACAGAAGAGCTGCACAGTCCCCTGAACAATATTAGGGAACAAATCCAGTTAAATCCCTGGTGCTGATTCTTCCAGATGGCTTTGGCTTAATGTTTTCAGTATTTTAAACAATATGAAATAAAATGGGAGAATGCAAATCAGCAGTATAATGCTATTTATAGAACTTGCTTGTGGCAGGGTGGTTTTTGTTTCTTTCATGTTGGAGATAAGTTTGTATTTTGCTTCTCAGTGTCTGCTTTGGGAATTTTTGCCTGATATTTTTCTATATATTTTATATATTTTTAAAATATATATTTTCTATATTTTTATATGTAGAAAATACATGTAAATATGGTTGTATGTGTGTAGAAAACACATATATTTGCATGTATAAAAATCCTTATCTGCTGTGAATAATACCTCTCTGGAACTTGAAAAATGTAACCTTGACTACAAATTAAGTGTAATTCTAAACAACCCCTTAGCCTCTAAGTGTCCTGGATGTTTTTTTAAACTAGTTTAAAGTATGATAAACTCCCTTTGGCCAAGTACCTGATTCCATGCCAGGCAGGGTTTTTGATAGCATGGAGCTTGCAGAAACAGCACGAGCAGGGGCATTTCTGTGGGACTGCAGAACATCCCCAGGGCTCTGCACAGACAAAAATTTGGATTAAATTTCACTTGATGGTTATGAATCTGCGTGGGTCTTTCTTGCTCCCTGGCCAGGCTTCCACAGCTGGGATCAGCAGGATGTGACATCTGTCCAACCTCTGGAAAAGCGTGGGGCTTGGCAGGCTTCTCCCTCACCAAATCTTTCATTCCCTTTGCTTCAAAGAGCCTGAGCTTGGGGATGTGCCAAGTGCACTGGGAATGACACTTGTCCCAGGTGTTGGTGGGAGAGCAGCTTCCCATGGTGATGAAAAGGAGAGGAAAATTACTCAGATTGGAAGGAAGTGGCTGCTCCCAGTGTTACTGGGCTCCTCTGGGTGCTTTCCAGGCTGTCAGGAGCTCAGGCTGTGGCTCCTGCTGTGACCAATGTGTGATTCTGTCCCAGGTTGCACTGAGGCCAGAGCTAACCCAGAGCTGACCCAAAGGACATTATTGTTTGTGGAAAAGCTCCCAGGAACTTCACTACAGCCTGGACCTGTTCTTTAGACCTGCCTGCTGCAAACCAGCTCGTGCTGAGGTTTGTAGTGGTGAGTAATCACACAAGCTGTGTGAGCCCATGTTTATGTTTTGGCACAATTAGCAATCTCAGCTCGCGTTTTTATTTGCTTGGGCCCCTCAGCAGACAGAGGAAGTGCAGAACAGACTCGCTGTGTGTTGCACTCTGCTCCAGAAACAGGGAGGAAGAGCTCAGGAGAAACCTGCTGCATCTTTTAGGCTTCTAAAGAGCAGCTGATCCCTGACACAGAGCTGTTTCTGGGTGGTTCCTGACATTCTGCTCTGCTTTTTTCCTTCCCTAAATCCCAGATACATCACATTCATATGTTTCTTCTGGGATTTAAAAACAAACACTGAACCTTTTCCAGGATGATATTTCTACCTCCCCCACTACACTCTAAGCCTTGCTCGCATCATTGCCAACATTTGTTCATTTAAAGCTAGGAAATCTTAGCCCAGTGGAGAGCAGGTAGGATTGGAATCTTCCTGCCTTGGGAGGGATGTGTACAAACACTTAATCCAGGCATGAGGGGCCTGGAAGAAGTTGAAGAACTCATTTCAGTGTAAGATTATTGAACACTGCATGTATCAAACCCTTGTTAGTAAAGACCTGCTAAGAAACATGATTTTGAAGAGCAGGTTGGGAGTCCTGCAATGTGCAATTCATTCAGCACAAATCCCCCCCAGTGGCAGCCCCAGCCAAGCTCCTGCACTGAGGCTGCTGCTTTGAGAGCCCAGGCTGAGTCACACACGCTCTGACTGCCAGACGTGATGACAGCCTGCCTCTCCCAGCCACTTCAACTGGAGCAGCAGGTTCTCAGCACTTGTGTGAATCAGGAGCTTTGTTCTTTGGCTGCAGCCACAGTGAGGGGACAGTTCAATGCAATCCACTCACACCCCTGAAATAGTTTTAGTGAAATCTATTTATTACTCGTTGTCATTTACAGATCAAGATGTTTGAAGGTGTTACTGTTAGAGGATCTCTCTGCCATTCTCTCCAGTCTCTGTGAGGGGGCAGGAGGAAAAGTAAGGAAACTCAGAGGAATCCTCGAGGGCTCTGGCATGTTCCAGTGTCTGTTGGCTTAATCTGCCAGCTCAGTAACACACACCATTCACAGCCTTGCTTACCTGTGCAAACACTGTGTTCCCAGCAGGTGCTGGGTCTCCACATCACACTGAATGTCCAGCAAAACCATTCAGGTGCAGGTAATTTCCAAAGGAACTTTTTAAACTATGCCCAAAGTTTCTGGGCAGTTTCTTTTCCATTCCCAAATTCTGTGCTCATGTTCTTCTCTCTCACAACAGTTTAGGCCTTTGCTCTGCCTCTTTCCTTACATATAAATCTTAGCCCACTGTATCCCAGTCTCCAGCTCCTCCAAATAAAGCTTTTTGATGCCTCCTGGTAAGACACATCATAGACAGGAGATTTTGTGGGCTCTTCATGCCCTTCCTGTCCATTGCAGTGGAAGCACTTCAACTCTGCTTCACTGGATTGAGAACACTCAATCTGGAAAAACTTTAAATCTCCTCTGGACCCTCCACTGGATATTGGCTGACTTGAGAGCGCCATTCAGATCACAATGAAAACTCCTCTTTGCAGATGAACACATACAAGATCCTTTAGGTCTTGGGTTGCTCAATTCTTTCCTGTCTTCCCTTCAAAGAGCACATTCCTGTGCCTTTTGGGGCTTGTAGACATCCTGGCTTCCCAGTCTGGGGGCTCTGCTCACCCCTCTCCAGATGAAGAGGGAACACTGAAGATCCAAAGCCCTGCAGGCACTGACATTCCTGGGAGTGAGGAGCCAGGGTGGCCTCACCAACTGGTGTGTCCAGGCTCTCAGAACTACAAAGAATGAGTCAGAAGAGCTGAGTCCCAATTCTGCCTCTGCCCGTGATTCTCTGCATCATCATATTCCCTCTCAGCTTCCTCAGCTGAAAAACAGGAGTCATAATATTTCCTTACTTACAAAAGCTGTTAGGAGGATTATTGCATTGTTGTGAATTCCACAGATGAAAGGTACTACAGAAGAACAAACTGCAATTATTGTTTCAAACCTCTGCCCTAATCCTGTCATCCTTAACTTACTGAATAACACTTACTCAATCGAGGAAATCTTGCCACTACACTGAAGATGATCATTGGAAAAGATGAGTCTCTGTTATAATAAGAGCATTTATCCCCTTGTGTTCAACACCCTTCTGCCTGACACTGGAGTGATCTGAGTCATGTAATCTCCCCTTGCAGTGGGAATCTGTGGTTGTGATAGTGGAACAGGCACAGGTGAAAATCAGAAGCTTGCAGGAAGTACCTGTGGCAAAGATCAGAAAAATTGGTGTTCCCAGCAGCCCCTGATTCCTGCTAAGTACTGTTGGGTGCAGTCACACAAGGCACTGAGTGTGATCCATCCTCCCAAAACTCATCTGTCCCACAAAGTATCTCCTTGTCTGCTTCCATCCCCTCTGGGTTTCAAAACACTCAACACTTCATGACCAGAGAGGCAAAAAGTGCCAATGTTTAACAGCCCTGAAAACTACTCTGGTTTTGCACAAATAACATTTTTCTTTTTGAATCCTGTGCACAAAGCTTCTGAGATGGATGTAGATACCACTAGGCATTACAAGTTAAAAAGTACTGTAACAGCCAGGAATAAATACATGGCAGGTGTTCATTAACAAGACACTAATTGGGTAACTGGAGGTGCAGCATAAAAGACCACAGAGGCCAATTGCGAAGCTTTGGGTGAATCTGGGATGCTCCTCTGAGCTTGGGGAGTAGAGGAAATAAAGAGCTGCTTCTGTAGGTTTCTGTTTTATGGAAAAGCTGATATTAAGGTGTCTCAGAAGAGGCAGCCTGCTACATCTTGTGCACGAAACTGTGTGACAAAATCAGTTCAGAATTTAATTTAAAGATTACAACTCTTCCTCGGTTGAAGTGCTTTTACTTTGGCTTTGGTAACTTGAGCTTAAATGATTCTGATTTGATTTCACTGTACCTCCTGAGGGGCTTATTCAAACTGAGTCAGCCTGTGCCTGTTTGGCTAAACCATTATCTAAACTCACTGCCTTGCATAAAGAAGGCTTTAGGGATCCCAAAATATGTTTGCTTTCCTAATCCCTTGGAGGATGCAGCAGGGTTCTTCAAGCACAAGTCTGCAGACCTACAGGTAGGTGTGTGAGTGACTGCTGTGTTCCAGGTTGAAAGCTGATAGTGGTGAAATCTCTGGGGACACTTTCCCACGTGAATTGTTTTGCCTGCTCAGCCTGCTGCATAATGAACATGACAATTTGGGATGAAACTCTCTTACACCCACCCTGGGTGAGATAAGGCAGATAAGGTGTAATTGGAGACTCCTTTTGGGTTGCAGTTTTGATGCACCCTTCATCATCGTGCCTCTGACAGTGGATTTGCAGTGAGGATCAAGCCCCAATATTGAACTTGTGCCCATTCACTGTGAGGTGAGTGCCCTGCTGGCTTGGAGAGTTTAATGCTCTCACAGAGTTTCTGCTCTTTGGCTTCTCTTGTCTCTGCCTTTCTGCCTGCACTCCCCAATTTCTCTCTGCTCTGTGTCTGTTGCTGGGGTTGCTGAACACTTTTGCATTAGGGGACCCCTGTTCAGCTCCTTGTGGCTCTGCCAAGTCTCACATTGCAGCCAACACTTCTTTTGTTGCACGAGTTTGTCTTAAACTAAAATATAAATACTTTTAAACCCCAAGCTTTCAGATTATGATTTAGCTGAAATAGAGTCTTTAGAGTGCATGAGTCCATTTTTCCAAGTGTTCATAATGAATGCTCAGCCCATTTCTCCCTGCCCCCTCCCTTGGAAAGCTTCAGCTGCCAACTTTTCCCAGCCCCCATGCCTAGAGCTGCAGCAGTTTTCATTTAGGGGCTCTTTGGTCATGCTCATGATTTGGTGTCTGTGTATGTTATGGCATTCAGGAATTCCTACTCTGGTTATCCCTGTGGGATCAGGGACATCCTGGAGCAGGACAGTGCAGTCAAAAGAACTGCCCTGGCTGCCTTCAGCTTTCCAATGCTTTGATACACTTGTGATCTTTTACATTGCCTTAAAAATGGGCGTAGAGCAGAACAATGGTAAAAAGTGCTCAAAGTCCTTCCCCTTACTCACAGATATCTGGAATTCAGGACATTGTGGGCAGGGCAGAGTTCAGGTGGTGTTTTAAAGGGATTTCCTCTTTTTTGGCAATCAGGCTTGTGAACACTAGCTTGTGAAGTGTGGTGGTTGTCCTTAAGTAGACCCAGAATATAATTTTTTCTTACTGTTTGCATGGTTTGTGCTCCTGCAGATCACATGCTCTGGGTGAGGAGGTGACTTTGAGGTACCTGGTGGTCAAGTCAAAAGGGTCAGCTGGCAGGAAGGAAACCCAAGTCTCACACACTGACCCAGAGTGGGGTTTGGGTGTTGATGCAGATACACCAAATGCTGCCTTAGTAAATGTATCCAAGAGTGGTAGAGTTGTGAGCAAGTTTCTGGTTCCTGAAGTTGCACAAGCCTTGAAGTTGAGTGCCAAAAAGCCTTTTTTGGGGGAGTTTGGCTAAGGCATGTGCACAATATTGGTTCCATCCTGAGGCAGCTGCAAGCCTGGCTAAATGGAATTCTCTTAAGCCTGTACAATCTTTCTGATTATATCATACCTCTGGAGAAATTTCAGTCCCATTGGTTGTTTTTTTCTAAAGCTAATCTTCTGGAAATAAGGTCTTTTAGTAAAACTGCCTTCACCTTATGGTTACAATAAACTGACTTATTAATTGGCATCAGCATGTGGCTGTCTGAACCAGCAGCGTGGCAGCCTCTGCTGGCACACGTGTCCACAGAGAAATCCCTTCACTCTGCCTTATTCCATCTTGGCACTCAAATGTTCCCCTCATTTATTTTCCAACAGCTCTATTATATTTTTTTTTCTGCAGCAATTCAACCATATTTTGGCTTATAACAATTTTTTTGTTTTAACTTCTGTTTGCAGTTGTGGATTTGCTTTAGGACATGGGCTGTGTGTGTCTGTTACTTGGAAGTGTTTTTAACAGCGCTGATGTTTGTTGATGCTTTTACGGTGGTGTGCTGGTGAAATTCACATTGTTGTTATTGTATACGTTAGATTAATTTCTGTTGTTTTCAGCAGTTGACAATGTTATGAAATGAACCAACCAGTGCAAACTACATCGGGCTGTGGGTTTCCTTGATGGATTTTTTTTGGCCGCTCTCTACTCCAGCGTGCATCGGCGGCGGGCTATTTTTATTGCAGCTCGTATTAGTTGTTGCGTAATACCTGCGAGAGCGCATTACCCAATGCAAACCGCGATTAAAAAAAAAAAGAAAATACAAACAAAAACAACACAACAAAAAAACAAGGGGGCGAGAGCAGTTGTGATTGCAGCTCGGCCTCCCGCACCACGCGTGGGTCCCACGCGCGTTTCCAGGCGCACTTTTCAGGCTCTGCTCGCAGCTCGGGAGGCGCGACGCGGGCGGCCGGGGGAAGCCGGGATTTTCCCCGGCCATGTCTGCCCGGGGGACACCCGCCCTCCGCCCGCTCCGCGCGGCCCCGCGCCGCGGCTTCCCCGGGCCGAGCCCCGCCGGGCGCTTCCCCCGCCGGAGCCACGGCGTGGGGCGGCCCCGCCGCCCGCTGACCGGGGCATCACCCCTGCCGTTCCCGTCCCCTGCCCGCCGCTCCGGGGAGGCCAAGGGGGGCCGGGGGGGACCCGCCGGCTTCTGGGATTTGTAGTGCGGGCTGCGGCCGCCGCTTCTCACCCGGCCCGGCCCGGGACTACGGTGCCCACATGGCCTTGCGCCCCGGCGCATGAGCGCTCGGGCGCTGTAGCGCATCTATTATACTGCCTTGCCGAGGATAAAAAGAAGAGCAACTGGAGGGACTGTAAGGCAAACGTTGCTGGAGCTGCCGGGGCAAAGTAATCTATTTAATCTTTCCCTTTATTTGTTAGATGCTTGGGTGTGCATTGCTAGCACTGGGCCATGGTTTCTGGAGGGAGGGGGGCCGGGGAAGAAGGGGGAGGAAAGCAAAACCCACTTGGGAAAGGCCAATGCTGAAATTTTTTTTTTATTTTTTTTTTCCCCTCCTCTCTTCTGCTCCTTCTTGTTGCGAGAGCCCCGCGTCGCTCCCCGCGGCCCCGCAGCCTTTGTGCGCCGCCACAATTGTAACAAAGCGCGGCGGGGCTGGCTGCAGCCTGGCCATTGATTTCCTCCCGGCCCCGCCGCTCCTGCCCACCCTTTTCTTCTTCTTCTTCTGCCGCTTCTTCTCCATCTTCTGCTCCCCCTCCCCTTCTCGCCGAGCGCCCGAAGACGCCCCGGCCGCAGCTGCGGCCCCGCCGAGCCCCGCGCCCCAACGCAGGACGGGCTTGCTTTGCTTGCTTTCTCTTCTCTCTTTTTTTTTTTTTTTTTTTTTTTTTTTTTTTTGGTTTTTCTTCTTCTTCCCCCTCTCTCGCTCGCTTTCCCTCGCTCGCTCTCTCTGCCCGCCATCTTTTGAAGGGGAAAATTAGGGGCGAAGAAAAGGAGGGCTCTTGTAAACAAGGAAAAAAGAAAGAGGGGAAAAAAAAAAGAGGGAGGGAAGAGGAGAAGGAAAAAAAAAAAAAAGAAAATTTAAAAAATAGCGCGGAGGAAGGGGGGTGCTAGGCAGGCTCCAGCCCCCGGTGGCGGCGGTGCGCGGGTCCCGGCTCCCGTTTGTGTCGGGCGCGGAGCGGAGCCCGGGGCGGCCCCAGCCCTGGGCCAGCGCCCGCCTGCTCCGGCCATTTCCCCGCTGGCTCGGGAGCTGGAAAAAGGTCTGAGCAGGCAGCGGATGATGGGCTGGAAAGTGCGCCTTTCGCGTGTTGTCCGCGTCCGCATGCATTTATTTGTGTATGTGTGTGTGTGTGTACCCAGCTGCTCCGCTCGTGTAAATATCCGGTGTTTACCAAACTTTTGCAAATAAATGGAAACCCAAGGGTTCGCTGCCTAAACTTGATACGCTTTCTAGGTGTAAAAAGAAACGCAGATCGCAGATTTATATATAGAAGTGTCACGCTATAAATAATGCTACCGATAATAAAATGTAAAACTTCAAAACTCAGCCGTCCTTCTCCTCCGTTTATACTTCTTGTTTGGGTTTGGCACCTCCCTGGGCGCTGGGGATAGAGCATTATTTGTAGTCTGCTTGGTTTCACTTTCAAACAAAGCTGTAGTGTTCAGGTCGCGGGTCTGTGTGCGTCTTTACGTGGTTGGGTCTCGCAGGGTGTTAATTCAGAACGTGTTTTCCTCCACAATTGACTTTTGACAACGTGGAGAATGTGTTCTGTCAGGTTCTGTGACAGTCGCAGAGTGTGGATGTTCCTTTCTGTTGATTTCTTCAGGAACCAAAAGTTACTAAAATAAACTTGTTTGGATGAGCAAATGTGCGGCTTCACTAATATTTCGAACTTTTATATGTAGGTTTTGGGGTTGTTTTGTTTTGTTTGTTTGCCTTTTTTTTTTTTTTTTTTTTTTTGTTACATCTTAAGTTCCCTGACACTGGTAAATAATAGCAGGTTAGGAGCTGACATAATTAGCAAAGCACACCTGCTGTTCCTTGCTGGGAATAGAGAAGCACATTTTTAATATGCTTATTAATTTTTTTAATGTGTACGGTGTGAGTGTGCTGGGGGTGTGTCTACATGAAACTGGAAGTTTAGTTTTAAAGCTGAAACTGTTGTCTTTAATTCACACAGTGCTAAGCCAAGGTATTAGAGGGGACTTGGTGACTACCATATGTGCTGCAGGATCTGGGTGACAAGTGCAGAATAAATATGCATCGATCAAAACAAACAAGAAGTCCCCAAAGCAGTTTGGTTGCTTTACAAGCAGAAAAAGCCATGATCTGTATTGCTTACAACTCCCTCAGTGCTTGAGTGTTCTGTGAATGCAGGTCCTGCCTCCTGATCTGCAGATCACAGCACTAGCAGACTGCTGGCTGCCTCATTTTTTTTAGCACAGAAGTTTGGGGAGTTTTTAATAATACCCCGGGAGGCTCCTGCTGAAACAGAGTAACTCCAGACCTCAAAGCCTTCCTTTTTGGAAAGAAGAAATGCTAAGATTGTGTATTTCTTTCTCTTTAGTCTGCGCTGGATAAAAATACTTGTGCTTATTTAGTGTTTTGAGACAATGTTTAATAAAAGGGTTGGGCAGGGGGTAACAGTCTTATACAATCTTCAGCAGAAGCTTGATTGCAATATTGTCTCTCCAGTGCTGAGACAGTAGCTATTGCACTGAAAGGCTTTTTAGTTGTAGTGACCTATGCATGCAGAGTTTAAATTAAGAAAGAATGCACGTGCAATGTGAAGTGTCTGAGGGGTGTTTTTAAAGCTGACTCTGGAGTGTTTGTTCTGTTATCTTCACATAAAAACTAGGCTTCTGGAAATAAAACTGGTGTCATAGAAGCACCAAAGTGCTTACAAAAAGTTTAGTTCTTGTCATTTAATAAGTATTTAGAGGAGAAGCATGTTGAAGGCTGAGTTCCGGCTCAGTAAGCGTGCTGGGCAGCCTTGCCCTTGCAGTGCCTGTCTTTAAAGAAGGCTGATTTTGTTATTAGTCAGTGTCTGCAAATGCAAATGTTTCTGTGGGCTTCATAGCTGCTTGTGTCTTTGCACTGCTGTGTGCAGTGACAGAAATCACAGTTCTTAATAATCCTGCAAGAGGCCTCTTTGCTGAGTTAAGAACTGTGTGTTTAGAACTCACCACTTAAGGTGGAGTGAGTCCAATGGGGTTTTTGGTGTCCTCAAACCTCACTTGCAGGCCAGGGGTGCCTGCCTGAGCTGAGGGTTTCTCCCTGTGAGGCTGAAGGCAGTGCACACGCTGGGCTGGGGCTTCCCAGAGTTTTCCCAGGCACATCTTTTACCTGCTGCATGTTCTGAATGATGCTGTCTAGTATTTACCTTTTCCCGTGGAGGGGAGGCACTTGTGCAGTGGGGTGTGGGTTTCCAGCCAAGCCCTGCTGCACTCCTAGAATCTCACTCCTCCTCCCGGGAGTAATCTGGGAGCCTGATCTCTCTTGTTGACAGCACAAACAACTTGGGAGTCAAATCCCTCTCCTCGGCAGCAGCTGAGTGATGTACTATGGTCTCATATTTCAAAGGCTTAATTACTTTTACAAAATATATTACTCTGTCTTCTTTGGTAAGCTATCAGGTGCTTTCAGCACAGGCAGAGCTACACTTTGCTAAATAAATGAACAGAGAGTGTTTTGCATCTCAGTGTTGTTGATTGTTTCTCTTTAATCCTGGTTGCACCTTCTTTGCTAATTTGCAAAATTCATTAATCCTCAGTGGGTTTCCCAATCATTACCATGAGCCATATGTTTTGTTTTGTATGTAGTGTTGGTTTTTTTGATTTGGTTTTGTTTTATTTCAATTTGCCACGTTTTTCTTTAGTAGTAGCCCAGAACTGTGTTGCAGGCAGTGGACTTGTGGGAGTTGGGAGGGAGCCATTGTGTGCTGTGCTGCTCAGTGAGCTGTCAGGATATTTTGGAAGGGTCTGTGCATCTCCAGCTTTTCATTCCACAGGATCTCACTGCGACATCAGGGTTGTTTTGTCAATCATTAGTGCTTGTTGGAGGTGAAAAACTTTGTTTCTTTCACTAACTCTTTAACCCACTTGTTGCTAAAGCCAGTGTTGGAAGGATGTAAATTCTTTTGGAGAGCAGTGCAGAAATGTTCTGTAATGTGTTGTGTTTTCTAGCAGTCCTTTTCCCTTCTTCTTGATTAGATACTGACTGAAGAAACTACTCACCTCTGTTTTGTGTTCCTTATGCACCTTTCCAGGCCTTGGTCTCTTTTCAGCAGATGTTGTCACATTTGGAAGGGTTTCAGCAGTGTGGATGACCTGGTCAGAGGAGTTTTTCTTCTTTTCTGGGAGCAGGGTTTTCTCCTCTCCATCAGCATTGCAACAGGTGTAGCAAAAACAATCTGAGGTGAAATTTCTGTGCTTGAGGGAAAGATCTGGAAGAAATTTCCCTGTCTGCACTGATCCCATTTACTGTCAAACCTTGAGATTTAGACTCGGATGTGATTGACACTGGTCTGCTTTGGGAATAATCCTGTTTGCTCCTGCCTTTCCTTTAAAGAGAGAGAAGCAGGGGCAGGAAAGGATTGCTGTTCCACTCGTGAGGTTTATACTTGGAGAGCTTTCCTGACACAGCTGCAGTGCCATCCATGCAGAGCATGCACTGGCACAGAGGTACAGGCAGAGATGTTCTTCATTGTGGCTGACTCTCCTGCAGGAGCCAAACCCTGCTTGGATTGAAGAGAATGCACATTTCTTCTTCTGGTACTTTGTCTTTTCAACTGCTTGGCTCAGCCTTGTGTAACCTCACAGAGGGTGCCTGGTTGGGGATCTCCCTTTCTCAAAACCCATCGATATGGCCATGCTGGGATTAATCTGTTTTCTAAAACTGCCCTGGTCCATTGGTTTGCCTATAAGCAAGTGCAGAGTTTGCAGTCCAGAGCTTTTTGCTGGGAGGGGCTGTAGGATGTAGCTGCCTTTTTGCTTACCAAGGCTGGTTTAGGAACTGTGTTGTGCTGTGAGCTGTAGTGAAAGTGGTAAATGGAGCACATGTGTAAGAATTGTCTGAGTTTAGTGGAGAATGCTGTTCCTTCCTGGAAAGCATTGCTTTTTGCTGTTCCTTCTGGAAAGCACTGCTTTTTACAGCTTTTCTCTTGCTACTACAGTCGTGCTCAGGGTCTGTGAAATAATGTTGAAGTGCAGCACTTCAGTGAAGAGAGAGGGAATGTTCCTCTGAGTTTCCCCTGGGGTAAGTGCTTACCTGAGTGAGTGGGAGTGTCTGGATCAGTGTCTTCCTTTCCTGGGCAGGAACAAGCCACAAGGGAATCCATTGGGATACTTGTGTCCACAGTGCCATGGTCATATTTCCTTGGACTTGAGCTTCATCCATATGCAGGAGCTCTGAGCAGCTTAGGGCTTGTGTGCTCTAAGCCGTGGGTGCTGTCAGCAGGAGCTGTGCTGGGGAGGCTGTGTCCTTCTGTCCATCTGTCCTCAGCACTGTTCCCTGGGGGTCTGAGGCAGTAGGGAGCACCTTCCCCCCTTTTCCTGGATCAGCAGCCTCTGCTCCCTGCATAGGGAGGGGTAACTTTAAGATCCAAATTTTTCCCTTTTTTGCAGACCGTTTGGGGATTTAATTCAAGCTCAGAAACTGCTTTGATGCTCTCTAAGGGAGCGACAGGAGCTTAAGTACCACAGTTTGTTCACACCTCAGCTGACCTGGAACTTCCTTGCATAGCTGAGCAAGTTTATGGATCTACCCAACCTTAGCAAAATCACTTTTCATCGGAAGTAGCAGAGCCCATAGAGCCTTTTGTGCTTGTGTGGCTGTGTTTGCTTTAAGTTAACACACGGAGTTATTCCGGGACAATGTGCTTGTTCAAACACAGGGCACTTCAATTGCTTTGGAAACAGATAAAGCCAAGCTGGTGGGAGTGTGCACGGGGGATGAGTGGTGGTCTTCAATGGGAGGGTGACTGCTGTGACAAGTGGCTGCTCTGCCTGCAGAGCTGCAGTAATTCCTTGGTGTGTGGGGCTCTTACCCTGCCCCATTAGCAGCTCTAACGTTACTGTGGCTCAGATAACAAGCAGTATATTTATGTCATGGTAATTCAATCCCTTCCATTTCATCCTTCATCCCCTTAAACTGACTTGATTGTTGTGTATTGATTTTAGGTGGACTTTGCATGGGAAAGGTGCAGTGCTGTAGTTGTAAACCCAGAGCATGATTTAAACCAGTGGCAGCTCATCCATTTTTACTACACTTGTAATGCTTTTTGTCCTGAAATTAATTGTTCTTTTTAAAAATAGTAACTTTAATCATTTAAATACATAAAAACAAATTTAAAAGTTAAGTAGGAGAAAGTGTTGGAGCACAAGAAGTGTATAAGGGAGCTTGTTGATGAAGATATTTTCTCTAATAAATCACTTTGGTTCTGCTCTGTACAGTGAAATGCTTCAAACAAGTTAACAGATGGATCTGGGTCTGTTTATTAGAAGTCTGTCTATGTTTGCATGGAGCTGCCCCTAAGGAGAACATCTGTAGCACTTGTAAATCATATTAATAACGCTGATATATGGCCTTGCAGAACTGGTGGTGTAAGGGAGAACTGCAGTGGAGGTTCTTGGCTCCACAGAGCAGGAAACAACTCTTTAAATAGCTAATACAGAGGAATTAAATGCTATTTGCAAGGGCTCTGTATTTTATACTTTGCTCAGAGTACTTTCTGTACTTAGTTTTGTAAAGAGGAGGTGATCTTCCTGCTTCTGTAGCCTCTTAAACTCAGCTGGAAGTGGAATTTGACTGTATCTAACCCCCCCTCCCTAGCAGGTGCCACTAAAGACCTTTTGGGTGTTGTGGTTTATCTTTTAGAAATGTTTTTAAAGAGTGCTGCAGTGTGGGCAAAGGGATAAAGCAGATGGCAGTTTTAGCTTTGCGCTTTCTTCCAATGACAAGGAGTGTTGTACTTAGTCAGGAATTTGTTTCCAAAAACCCCAGTGATAGTATTTGAACACTCTGTAAATACAAGTTCCTTTGTGTTCTTGATTCTTTTTTCCCCTTTCTTTAAAATTGGTGCAACCATAACACTGAGAAGGAGTTAATCTGTAAATGTGTGCGAAAAGGCTAATGACTTTAATTGCAGATGGCAGTGGAAATATTGATATCCCCATTTTCCAAGTGGGGGATAACCAGCCTGCAGCCTGGGGTGTCAGACCTGTCAGCAGGCTGGCTTGTAGCAGGAGGTTTTGTAATTCTGTGCAGGTACAGCAGATGCTCAGAGATGCTCTGCCCAGCAGGGAAGTAGTTGAGCTCTTGTGGCTTTTTTTTTTTCCTTTTTTTAGACTTTTCTTCAAAAAGCTTTCTGTCCAATAATCTCTCTTTTTGGAAATCAAAGTGCAGAGAAAGAAACAATCATGACAAAACCTGTTGTGGAGAGGCTCTGTGTCCTTTATTCACTGCATGCTGAATCAAACAGAGCGAGTTTGAGGCTTTTCCTTGTGCTCTAAAAGTACACAGAGCACCATAGGCTGATTGAAAAGAGGAAGGGCTGACTTTTTCAGGACTCAGATGTTTAACTGTGCACATCACATCCTTTTAAAATGCAAAAAATGAGGGTGTAGATGTAAAATAATCCCATCAGGAGTTCTGGACCCTGTATGGGTGTTGCCACGTTCTGCTTTACTGGCTGCACCTAAATGCTGCTGCTGTGCATGCATTGGCTGAAACTTGGGACAGGGCCAGAGTGTGTGTGGGTTTTTTTGTTCTCATTTCAGTTAGTTTGGTTTGTTTTTAATAGTTTATCTGAAATACAGTGTGCTGACCTGAAATTGGCAGAATGGTTTGCTGGAGTCACAGGATGAGTGCTCAGGAGTGTCACTGTTGGAGAAGGGCGGCTGTAAAGGAATAGGGGAAATGTGGGAAATCAGATATGGAGGCAGAGCCCTGAAGGAGATGGGTTGTGATGCTTTTAGCCTGTAGTTCAGACAAGTATTCTGGGTGTGATCCAGCATTTAACAGCAGCCTGTGGTCAATCACATTTTAAAACTGAATGAAACAGGGAGCTTTCACTTCTGTCTCCTCACTCTGTTCATCCCTCCTTTCTCTTGCCTTTCTCTATGTTTTGTTTTCTCCCAGAGGGAGTAGGTTAGCTGCCTGCTTCCTCTTGCAGTTTATCTGCTTGGTAGTGTTTATATCTGTTTCTATCCACCAGTTTTGTTTCCTGAAGGAATACAAGCAGAGGCAGCCCCAGGCTGACTTCTGCTGGAGCCCCTGAGTATCAGGTTAAGACTATTCAGCATTATCATCCAGTTCTGAAATGATGAACAGCCTCAGCCTGCTGCTTGTCACTGGGGTGGTGTGTCCAGGATGGACCTGTTGCTCCTGCACTTTTAGCTGGCTGGTTTCTTCTTAACAGCTCTCAGCAAGTGATTTTTCTTTTGCTCCATGTGCATTTTCTGATGGCTGGGCAAGCAGGAATTCAGAGATTCCCTGTTACATGCAAGTTCAAGCTGAAGGAACATCAGTTTGTCACACAGTTTGTCTCCCACTTTCAAAGCAGTTGGTGATGCTGATGTGAAGGATCTTAGAAAGGGTGATTGTGGTTCAAACCCAGGTGAGAAAATGGATTTGTATTTCTGATTGTCCTTGAAGTGTGGATTTGAATGCAAAACCAGAGGTGAGTCGAAGTGGAAGAGTGGATTCTGTCCCTCTGTGAAGCTTAAAGTGATAGTAATTCCAGAAACAGAGAGGGGTGGAATAACAAAGAAGGCATCCAGCAATTTGTGCCAATTCTGAGTTTGCAGAACTGCCCAGCCTGCAGAAGTTGTGACTGAGTCTGTGGAGTCTTTTTGCTGTGCCCTTCAGCAAGCCTTGAATTTGAGGGTCACCAGAAGTTTTCCACTCCTTGGGCATTTTTCATATAAACATGGAGATCTCTCTTCTTGATCAGGTTGCAGTTTCTTTCTGTGCTTTTATAGGAAATGTGATGGCAGAGATCAGGATCTCCTTGTGCAGTGGGATTTCCCTTGCTGGGATCCTGTTCTTCTGCAGCTCTGGGTGGCACTGACACCCTCAGCTCTCCCAGCTGTTGTGACTGAGGCAGTGCCAGCACCCACACTTCTGATCAGCCTGAGAGGAGTCTCCAGCTCCAGATGTGCAGCACTGAACCTCCCTTATCACTTTACCTCTCTCTAACAGCTGGAAAAGGAATTGACTCAGGTGGAGAAACCACAAAGTGTGCAGAGCTTAACTTTGTTCCTGCCTGTGCTTAAATCTTCCTTAGAAAGAGATTTATCTTGATTGACCAATTAGTTGTATCTTGCAGGGGATAAGTCTGCAGAACCCTCTGTGGTGAGGTGCTGAGCCACAGAGACCTTGCAGCTGGGTGAGAGGGGAAAGCTGCTGAGCACTTTGCAGGATCAGGCTTGAAGTGGTTCCTGAATCCCAGAGGCCTGGGCTGCTGCCTGTGTTGTGGTTTGCACTGCACTTCCAGTGTGCCCTCAGCCACATTCCTGCCTCCCTGAGCTCTCCTGCCCCTCGTCCTGCTCCTGACACGTTGAGAGCATGGATGGTGTGTGGCTGTGTGCCAGCACCTTCCCAGTGCTTCCTTTTTGCCTGATGTCCCAGGCTGCAGGGCTGCTGCTCCATGGGGGCTGCAGTCACCCCTACAGATGCTAGGAGTTGCCAAATAAGTGTGCAGTGCACTGGATAGGAGGGAAAATTTGCTCCAAGCAGGATCTTTTGGCTGTCTGGTTTCTCCCTGGCTCTGCCCCCCGTTAGGTGCTGTGGGTTCAGCCCTGTGGGTCACACAAGATAATTCAATTCCATTGCGTCTCCACCTTTCCCCTCTGGGGGAAAAATGGCACGAGCAGAGTCTGCCCAGACATGTGGTTATCCCAAACACTTCACTAGCTATGCCAAATCTCTTATGTAAAAGCCCAACAGTTTTATTTTCCATTGCCATAAAGGTGTAATTTGTGTGTCTTGTGAGAGGCACAACCACCAGCATTTTCCTGTTAAGCACCTCCCCATTCCCATCCTGCTGATTTGGATGTGTGAGCCACCAGCTACTCCAAGTACTCTGGAACCTGTTCATAGATCTCATTTATTACAGCTGAGCATTAAGTTAACTTTTCCATGATAGGCCACCCAGTTAATTTGCTGAAATACCTCCTGGCTGATTTTTTACAAATGCAGTTCAGCTTATCTGAGTCCAGACCTTACTGCAGTCAGGTCTCAAGGCTGGCTGAGCTCCTTCAGTCAGGAATCCAACACAGAGTGAGCTGAGTAACCACTCACTTTTCCTTCCTCCTGCCGCCTTTTTAACAAACCCCTGTAACTCAGGAGCTTGCACAAAACCAACATAGTCTGAGTTGAAATTTGTCTCTGTGTTTTCCACAAAAAGCAGGGCAGGAAGAGCTGTCCAGAGGTCATTCTGTCCTCCCCAGTGCAAAGGAGGGTCAACCATGCCTAATTCATTACTGACATTGGTCACTTAAAACTGTTCTCAAAGGCAAATTCAAAGCTATGAGAATGAACTTGGTTTAGTGTTAAGCATCACTCCCTGCATTTGAAACCGCAGCCTTTAGAAATCAGTTGAGCCCCATTTGATTTATGTGTGACATGCAGCTAAATTCCTGCTCAGACCTGATCAGAAAGTGCTTCCTGTGGCATTAGTGACTTGGGGGAGAGAAATACTCTGGCCTCAAATTATCAGAAAGTCTGTCACTTTCTTTGAGGTGCCTAACAGTGTTTGTAAGTCTCTAATGCTTTTATTAGAGTGACTTTTGGCTACCCCTGGGTTTGAAGGCATCTCATCAGAGATTTTACAGCAGCGTGAATTGCAGGGAGCACTGAGTAGGCATCAAAACTAAAGACCCCATAAATTCCCAGTTACTCCTGGCTGATTTCTGCCTACTGGTTAGGCTCCTTACTGAGGAAACACCTGCTCTTATAATAGCCAAGGAGAGAGCAAGGGTAGGAAAGCCATCTGCATAATCTAATGAGCATTAAACCAACCAAGTCAAAAGCCAAGGAACTGACTTAATCTGCTGTGATCTTTTCCCCTCCCTTGTGCAGAGGTGAGCTCAGGACACAGTTGCATCTCCCAGTCTCAGGATGTTATTAAGGCAGTGCTCAAAATAATATGCATGAAAAGCAAATCTGTGATGTGTGGAATTAATGATTTGGGAGACAGCAAGGATGGCTGAGTGGACTTTCAGAGTGCTGCAGTGTGCCATAGGAGCACTGCAAGCCAAATTCCCACTCCTGCAGGGAAGCAAAGTGTAAATCCCAGTGTCTTGAGGGGGTGGCATGTTGTGTGTAGTGTGTCTGTCTGCCAGGGCAGGGTTGGCTGATAAAGCAGCTCGTCTGTCCTCAAGTCTTGCTCTCAAATTGCACATCCCTTGTGTTTGAAGACACCATCCCTGCTGACATGTTAGTAGGTACTGAAAGCTGCCTGAAATTCAGTTCCTCTGTGGGGTGGGAAGGGAATGCAAAGGAGGAGGAAAAGAAGGCATCCATGAGTTTTGTTTCCTTCTGAGGAGATTGATGTAACCCTTGATTTCCACAGCCATGGAATGAAATGGGTACAACCCTTATTAATAACCTTACCTGACTTTGTATTGAGGTTCAGTAGTGCTAAACCTCTCCTGCAGAGAAAGTAAGATGACCAAGGCTGGGCTACTTCTCTCACATGGCGGCTAATCTGAACAAACTTCCAATTTTTGGGAAAAAAGAGACTGAGACTCTGCTTTGGAGGCTGCAAGGAGCAATGCTTGGAGCAGCTTGGAGGACACTGCTCTGGCTGCCCTGCTGGCAAATTTTGGGTCTGGCTGCTGACTGGGGCGCTGTGAGCAAGTCACCTCACCATGGTGTGAAGTGTGAGTTGTGAGCAGCAGCCCTGTGAGGATTGAGCAGGGTCTTTGTGTGTGTGCAGAGTGTGAGCTGCTGAGGGACCTTGGTCTCTGCCCAGCCTCTGTGTGCTACTGTAATGTAAATAAAAATGTGCAGATAACAACGAGGTCAAGGAACATCTCTCAAACTCGATAATTTTCCCTGATGGGAAGATTTATGTGGCTGCTTCTTTGCCGAGCTGGAGTTCTGGCAGATTTTGATCAATGTCCAAGTAACCACGCAGAAATACTATACCAAGGAGAGGGGAAAACCAAGGAGTTGTGGGACTGCCAGGCTGCTGTTATGTTTGTTTAATTATTTTATTCAAAAGAAATTAAATAATATTTAAGGTAGTAGTAATTTGAATTGAATAGTTTAGAAAATATATAAATAAGGGATAATTAGATTTTAATAATAGCACATAAGCAAAAGATACTGCGGGGTATGGAGGGCAGAGTTTTGGGATTTTTGTTACTTTACATACAAGTTTATTAAGTGAAGATTATTTTTATATGCTATACGTTAATGTTATTTTTTCTCGTTTTTGGTTTGTTATATTTTTATTTTTGTTTTTATTATTACTTTTATTATGCATGCGTTACTACTTGGTTTGGTGGTTGCACAAGTCTTTGGGGCTTGTTTGGGATGAAGATTTCTCTTTTTTTTTGTTTTTTGATTTACTTCTGGGTTGCACATGTGCACTAAGCTAATATAATGTAAGTTAAAACTAACGTACTGCTGCATTTACATATTAGGTAATAAATTTCTTATAATTAGTATTTTCTGGGACTTAATTAGGTTTTTGGTCATTTTTAGCAACTGTATATTTAGCTTCTTTTTTGTGGTCTTTGAGAATATCTGCTGGGAAGGGGGGTGTGGAGCTTCTCTCTTTTTTTTTTTTTGGTATTACAACCTTTAACTGTTTTATTATTTTTAAATATTAATTATTGTATCAATATTGATTACTGTTTTAATTTTTATTAGCACGAATCATACTTATTTATCAGACTGCCATAAAGCTTGTGTAAGTTTGCAATCAAAACAAACCCCATCGGGTCCTGCACAGGAGCAAAGCATCCATTAAATGCTGGGCACTGCCAAAGGAAGTGGCAGAGCCTTGGCTGGAGCAGCAGGAGAGCTGGCACACTGCACTCTTCGTGGGCTTCAGAGCTGCTTTAAAACAGTCCCCACCTCTGCAGACAGGAAAATGTTCTCCTGCTAGTGCAGGGAATTATTGACATGTTTTCTCCATGCCTGCTGTCTCTCTGCTGACTGACCCTGTGTGAGGGATTCAATGGAAGAAAAGTTTTTTTTAAAAGAAAAAATCCATCCAACCTAGCTGGGTTTTTTGATGCCTGGTTTGCTGCACTGAGCATAAACTCCAAGACTTAAAACCTCCCTTCTTTGAGGTTTTAGGTTTTGTTTTTAATTACTATCTCAAATTGAATAAGAAGGAAAAGCAGTGTTCACTCCTTGTGTATGACAGCACTTCAGGGTGTATTCTAAACTTGCAATATCAAAACCACTTCTGCAGACAGAAAAATCAAGAATAACTCCTGCTACTTGAACATTATAGGCCTGAGGAGCAGGATAAGTAGTGATTTAAAAATTAAAATTTAAGAAGATATTACTGCAGGGATAAAAGAAATCTCACATTAGCCCCTCACTGAAAGGTGCACGTTGTGTCTGGTTTTGACAGTCTGCACTCCAGGCTTGTACAGTGATGTCCTGAGTCACTGTCCCTAATAGCTGAAATATTTATTGATACTAGTGCAGTTTCAGAGGGTGCTGGAGCGCTTAGACAAGAGCTGTGTAGTTCAATTCTACCTGTAATTATGGGACAGTTTGTAGAAGCTTGCTTAATTTTTGTCTGTGGCTCTACTAAAGTGTCCTCTTGGGTGATTTGTGTGCTAATTTGGGATGTCAGATGGTCAGAGCTCTCACTTCCCTCTCTTAATAAATGATGTTTCACATGGGCTAGATTTATCAGGCATTAATTTATCTTTAATTCAAAGTCAGTGCCTTTTAGACATTTCCAAAGCATTTTTACCCTCATCTTCCAGATTCCTTGTAGTCTTGCTTTTTGCATTCATAAAAATGATACCATTTTGAGTTTTTAAAGGTAAAAGAATGGCTGTAGAAGCAAATTCTTAGTTTTAAAATTTACAAAGTGATCCAATATCAAAGCAGCTTCCCCAGCAAATAGTGAGGAAGATGCTGGACCAAGGGTTAAAGGTACAGTGAGACACATTAAAGCTTTATTTATGGCAGGACAGTACTTCCAGCACTGCCAGATAGTCCAGGTAGCTATTTCTGTCTTCTGCAGGATCCAGCAGTTCTGTGCCAGTGCTGCTGGGAGGTTTGAGCCACTTTTGGGTGTAAAATTCAGTGTGTTGGAGCAGGGAACCGACCAAGTTGGCTGTCATGGTTCTGCCCCTCCTTGTTTTGGTAATGTTCTTAATTAAAATCCTTTCTGAGTTGTGTCACTGATGACTGTTCCATGCTTTTATGTGGACTGTACAAGCCTTGTTTAAGCTTGAGGATCAAAATGGCTCTGTGGGGAGGCAGTGCCTGTGCCAGGGAGTTTTCTCTGCTGGGTGGGGACAGAAAGGAGCTGCCACTATCTCCATGGCACAGGTGAGGAGCTGTGGGGTGAAGATATTGAAAGCCTTGGCTAAGGTCAGGGAGAAAAAGTCTGAGAGAGATAGGAGCTATGGATCTATGGTTTGTTGAATGACAGTTCTGGGATTTAATACAAATTAATTAAAAATCCTTATCAAATTGGAGTTTGAGAGGTAGGACATGAGGAAATTGAAAGGAAAAGAGACTCATATTTAGCCTCAGGTTATTTAAAGGGAAGACTTAAGTTACACTTCATAGTTTGAAACTTGTGACCCAAATGCTCTCTAGCAGTAGGAATTGCTCTCTGTGGGTGTTTTATTTCCCCTCAATCCTTGCACTGGATTCAGTTTGTTAATCAAGTAGACAGCAAACAAAATGTTTCAGTGGTGGTCACCAGGGACCTGCAGGCAGCCTTGCATTCTCTGGGATGATGGATGTTGCTCAGAAACCTGAATCCATGCAGGGAGCTCCCCAGGAGGAGACTGAGTGAAACTTCCTAATTATCTTTTTTTGTTGCTTTTAATTCTTTCTCTATTTACCCCCCTCGATCTGAAGATTGAATTTTGCAATATTTCTGCTGCTGCTTTGACTTGATGGAACACTGGGAGAAAATCCTTCCCCAAATCTGAAATCCCAAATAACATTCTAGTTATGAAATTGCATGTCCAGGGGATGCCAGCACCCCTTTTGTCTGCTTGCTGATCACCAGCAGCATGAGCACATGAAAAACCAATCCTTTTGGAGCTAAACTGGGCTCCTGAGTTATCAAAAAACAGGGACCATGATTCTGGAGCTATACAAGAGAGTCCTGCTGGCATTTTTCTCCATCCTTGGAATGTAGTGGGTGTTGAACAAATGGTGGCAGCATCAGAACTGGACTTGGCTGTTTCCTGCACAGATAATCACATGTATTCACACAGGGGTTTGGTTTAGGTTTTCAGCAGTTCCCTCCCTCTCTGCTGCAGATCTGTTTGTTTGTACACAGCTATTTTGGTAAAATTTCCCCAAGTTAGGTATGTGTTTACTTTTTGCCTTCATCTAATCAGCAGCTCACAGGGTAAGTTGATGTTCTATATTTAGTGCAGATATTCAGTAGAGATGATTAGGGCTGTATTAATGCAGAGGTTTTTGGGTTTTTCCTAGGATGTCTCTCTGCTTTTACATTCCTTCTGTCCTTACTCATGCTTCTCTGTTCAACCAAAAAGTATATTTGTATGGATTTCTAAGCATATTTAAAATAATTTGCCTCTGGAAAGTGATTGTGGTCTGTTTGCCATGAGAAGAGTAGCTGCAGTCCTGATGTGAGCTGAAATATCCAATGTTTATGGAAGATGACATAGCAAAGCTGTTTACCATATGCTACACAAGGCTCAGTGATACTGGGCTATTTTTACCTCTGCAGTTTGCAGAGAGAAAACCAGAATACAATAATGCAATTTATGTATTCTCCTCTTTTTCAAATGTGTCTTTGAGAGAGAACATGACAGCACTGTCTGAGCCAGGTCACGGGATATCAGTGTAACACCAGTTATTATCTGAGCCTGGGTCTCTAAACTTTAATATAAAACTGGGGTCAAAACCAGTCAGGTGCATGCAGGAAGAGGCATAATAAGACATTTATGAGATTCAAAGTGCAGATCACTTCAAATTGTGTTGGTTTTGGTGACACCTTTCACTCTCAGCAGTTCACAGCATCTCCCTTTGCCCCTTCTTTCATTTCCCTGGACTGAGATCCTCTGGCAGCTGCTGTCTGCTTCATTGTGGGATTTCAGCAGAGCCCTGTGAGCTGACTGGGGGCCAGGCAGCATGGGTTTAGAGACAATGCAGTTCAGTTGACATGGAGAGGGAGGCTATGGATTTAGCACCTTGCATCAGTGCATTCATGGAATCTGCATTGCATCCTAATTGTGCTCCCTGAGTGAATTCTTGGGTTGCCCTAAGTGTTTTCTTGACATGAAGATGCTCTCTGAGCCAGCTAAAGCAAGAACTAGTCCCATGGAGCTTGCTGTGTCTGCAGGCTTTGAATTTGGGAGTTCCACTGTCTCTTGGATCTTGAACTGTTCCCATCTCCAAGATAAACTGTGCCACAGGAACAAAGCCAATGGGGTAAAGAGGGTGAAGAGCCTAAGTTTAAATACTATCCACAGAAGAAATGTCACAACCTGCCTGCTTCAAAAACCTCTATTTACACCCTTCCCTCTTTCTCTCTGTAGTTTGCTCTAGGTTGTATGGTTGCACCCTGGAAATGGGATGTCAGTCCCATTCAGGGAGCATAAAGGAAGAAAGAAAATCTCCCCGTTGCTGCCACAGTGACAGCGAGTGAGAGCCCGAGCAGGAAGATGTCGGCAGTCGCCTCAGCCATCCAGGCTCCTCAGGGCCCCGTCAATCCCCCGCCTCCAGAGGTGACAAATCCCAACAAACCTGGCAGGAAAACCAACCAGCTGCAATATATGCAAAATGTTGTGGTGAAGACCTTGTGGAAGCATCAGTTTGCTTGGCCTTTCTACCAGCCTGTTGATGCAATTAAACTCAATTTGCCGGTACGTTTCTGTTGTCTTCTCACCATAGAAAGCTTTGTGGTGGTCAGGTCGGTTTTGGGATTGCTTAGAGGGGAAATGTCAGTGCCCTGGGGTTGCTTAGAAGGGAACTATCAGTGCCCTGGGGTTGCTTAGAGGTGAAATATCAGTGCCCTGGGGTTGCTTAGAGGGGAACTATCAGTGCCCTGGGATTGCTTAGAGGTGAAATATCAGTGCCCTGGGGTTGCTTAGAGGTGAAATATCAGTGCCCTGGGATTGCTTAGAGGGGAAATATCAGTGCCCTGGGGTTGCTTAGAGGTGAAATATCAGTGTTGGGATTGCTTAGAGGTGAAATATCAGTGCCCTGGGGTTGCTTAGAGGGGGAATATCAGTGCTGGGATTGCTTAGAGGTGAAATATCGGTGCCCTGGGGTTGCTTAGAGGGGGAATATCAGTGCCTGGGATTGCTTAGAGGGGGAATATCAGTGCTGGGATTGCTAAGAGGGGAAATATCAGTGCTGGGATTGCTAAGAGGGGAAATATCAGTGCCTGGGATTGGCTAGAGGAGAAATATCAGTGCCTGGGGTTGCTTAGAGGGGAAATACCAGTTTTGGGATTGCTTAGAGGGGAAATATCAGCCTGATGGGCTCAGCCAGTGGCTTCATGAGCAGCAAGAGAGGTTTTGGTGCTCTAATCCAGAACAAGAAAATGACACTGCACAGCCCTGCAGCATCCCCTAATCACAGCCTCTGCAGGTGCTCCAGACCAGCCCATGGAGAAACTGGGTTAACAGGTAGAAATCTTTTAAAGGCCAAAGTGCTCTTAAAATTAGAGACTGAAACTTTGAGCATAGTTTTAGGCAGCCCTGATAAACTTCTGTGAGTGCCAGAGGCAGCCTTTTAAAAAGGGAGGCAGAAATGCTGATTCCCAGACTGGAGGCTGTGTGTTTTGGAGACAGGTTCATAATAATGCTAAGACTAAAAAGATACAAATTAGAAAATAAATTAATATATATTTACATTTACAATTTCCACAAAATTTGATGGGGTATTTTTTAGGAGGGGGGATGAGAAGAAATCAGGGGTTAGAGGGAGATGTGAGCAAAACTGAATCAGAAGATGTAACATCTTCCCTGGTTTTCCAACAGGATTATCACAAAATAATTAAAAACCCCATGGACATGGGGACGATCAAGAAGCGCCTGGAACACAACTATTACTGGAGTGCCAGTGAATGTATGCAGGATTTCAACACCATGTTTACAAACTGTTACATTTATAACAAGGTAAAAAAACCCAGAAAAGCCTTTAGAAAACACCCACCTACCCCATTATTGTGCAGGTTTTGAGCAGGGCCGGCTCTGGGCCCTCCTTGCAAGGATTTGAAATGCCACTAATTGCAACCATGTTACTTGAAATGCACAAAGCTGTCTTTGTGCTGCCTCTTTCTTCCCCCAGACTAGTTACAATGGCAAATATGCTTTTTAATTATAGGTAGATTTCTGTTTTGGGGTTATGCAGCAAGTTTTTATTCCTTTTATTGTCAGTTAGGAGTTTTCTGGGATGAGCTGCACTTAATGCAGTGCTCTGCAGGTGTTTTGAGGTGCTTTAATGCTGTGTGTTAGACTGACACTAAATACTATCTGTTAGCAGCAGAAAGGAGTTCAAGAATCATAACTCTTCTTTGACTGTCTCCATAAATATGTTCATACTTACACAGATTTAAATTGCATTATTATTATTATTATTTTGGGTTTGGCTCATTTGCTGTTTTGTTAGGTTGTTAAAATTCTTTGTGTTCTGTTTTCTCCAGTCATTTGTCATCATAGACCCAGACTGGAGAACAGCTGAAACAAACAAATTAATTAGTTTGAGCCACAGAATGTGTATTTAGCCTCTTCCCTTGGACCTGCTGGCAAGCAGGGAAGGACAGCTCATCTGTTCCAGTTTGCTGCTTCCACACTGCTGCACTGGATACTGGTTTATCAGGCTCCTTCTGAACTCCTGCTCATTCTCTGGATGCAGCACACTTAGGGGCTGTAATTATTGCATGCTAGAGCAGAATAGAAGAGCAGGAGAGTGGCAGGAGGAGGGAGAAGAGCTAATCTGTTTATTGTCAGCGTTTGAATACCATAATTTATTTGAAGGGCCTCAGTGTTTTCTAAGCCCGGTCTTCTCAGATATGTGAATGATACAACAAAGGCTCATATTCTTCTTTGTTCAGCCCACAGATGACATTGTCCTCATGGCCCAAGCCCTGGAGAAGATATTTCTGCAGAAGGTTGCCCAGATGCCTCAGGAGGAGGTGGAGTTGCTACCCCCAGTTCCCAAAGGCAAAGGTCGCAAGCCCTCAGCGGGCACACAGAGCACAGGTAGGGATCCATGCAGGGACAGGGGATGTTGGGAGCTGTTCCTGAGGCCTGGGACACTTCCTGAGCTGCTGGACTCTGCAGATGGTGGAGAGGCTGGGAAGGGAGAGCGTGGTCTCCCAGTTAAACCAGTGGGGAGGAAGGTGGGAGATGTCTGGAGATGCTCACTCAGGGTTTCAGGGCTCGTCAAGGCCACCCTGCATTTGTCACACCAATCTTGCCATCTGTGATTTGCCCATCCAGGCAGCACTTCAGGGAGGGAAGGCATTGCTGTTGCTTCTCTATGCAAAAAAACAACCCAAGATGTTCATAAATGCCAGTTTGCTGGCAGTGCCAGAGCATGGCATGGAAAGTCTTTAGAGACTTGGGTTTACACAGCTCCCTGTGGGTCCTGGCAGAATTCTGGCACAGCAGAGACTTGGACTCAAATTCTGCTAATTCCCTAAACTCTGTATGTTTTCCTTTTGCACACATGGTTGCAACATCATAAAATTAAAGGATTTATTAAACCATTGCAAAAGGCTACATACACCATTGCATATCAGTGGAAATTAAGTTTAGTTCAGCTTACCTAAAATTGATTTTAAATGAATTTAGGACTAAAATGTCCAAGCGTGGTAAAACAGTTCATAAAGGACCTTGTGTGGGCTGAGTTAAATGATGAGAGTAATTTTTTTTTTCCTCTAAACAAGGTCTAATTGTTGCTCTGGGAAAGTCAATTGTTCCTCTGTTTTCCCACATTTCAGGTGCTAAATGGAGCTATAAATCTATCCAAGCTCAGAGAAATTAATGATGATGTATCTTTTTATCAAAGGATGTTGAAACATAGAAGGAGGATTGCTGTTTTGGTTATTTGATAGTAGGTTTGTCCCCCTTTATGTTAAACCACTAGGCAGGGTTTTGGCAGTGCAGGTGCAGCATCAGGGATGTCAGGATGCTTAAGCTCTACTGAGAATCATAAAATACAGAGTTGGAAGGTACCCACAGGAATCACTGAGCCCATCTCCTGTTCCTGCACAGCCCCAAGAATCCCACCCTGTGCACTGTGGCAAATCTGAAGTGCTTTGCACTCCTGGCTGCTCAGGTGGCTCAGGGCAGTGGTTGTTGCCATTTGCAGGGTGTGAACACCTCCCACTGTTCCATCTCCTGCTGTTCTCCTGAGCTCAGTGCGGCTCTGGGAGCATCCAAGGGGTGAAAGCTGTCCCAGAGCAACACTCAATGTGAAAAGCTGCGATTATTTTTCGTGTGGCCAACCGGTGTAACAGCACCGAGCAAATCCCACCGTGTCCTCTGTGCTCTCCCGGATCTCTCTGCCGAGTCCAGTTTGCTCCAGTACCCTCCCATCTGTACCCACCAGCGCCTTTCCCCTCTGGTCCGACAGGAGCGCAGCAAGCCGTGGCCGTGTCCTCCGTGTCCCCGCCGGCGCCGTTCCAGAGCGTCCCTCCAGCCGTGTCTCAGACGCCCGTCATCGCTGCCACCCCCGTGCCAACCATCACCGCCAATGTCCCGCCTGTCGCCGCCCCTGCCGCCGCCGCCCCGCCCCCGCCCGCCGCTCCGATCATGCCCGTGGTGCCTCCCACGCCCCCGGTCGTCAAGGTAAATGCGCTGCCAGCCCTCGCTGCTGGGTCACTGCTGCCCTGCTTTCATGCTGGGTGTTGGGGTGGAGAGGGGTGAGAACGGTTCTGCCACTTTTCACACAGTCCAGGCGAGGTGATGGCACCCGTGCGTGCTCCCGCTCAGTTCCAGCCTCTCCTTTCACAGCCTTCCCCTGTGCTGCTGCTCCAGGGCTCTTGGAATTCTCCCCATTTTACACCAAATAGCTAAAGCATCTCTTCCCTCTGTAATTGAGCTCCTGAATTTACTGGGGCTGCTTCTTTAAGGTTTGCTGCCCAAAGCATCTCTTCCCTCTGCTACTGAGCTGATTTTACTGGGGCTGTTCATTTAAGGTTTGTATCTCAAAGCATCTCTTCCCACTTTGACTGAGCTCCTGATTTTACTGGGGCTGCTCCTTTAAGGTTTGGATCTCAAACTTACTGAGCTCCTGATTTTACTGGGGCTGTTCCTTGAAGATTTGTATCCCAAAGCATCTTTTCTCTCTCTAACTGAGCACCTGATTTTACTGGGGCTCTTCCTTTAAGGCTTGTATCTCAAAGCACCTTTTCCCTCTGTAACAAAGCTCCTGATTTTACTGGGGCTGCTCCTTTAACATTTGCAGCCCAAAGCATCTCTTCCCTCTGTGCCTGAGCTCCTGATTTTACTGAGGCTGTTCCTTTAAGGTTTGCAGGCTCCAGCATTAGGAATGTTCCTCTCTGCTTTCAGCCAGTTCAAGACAAGCCTGTCACTCCAGTTGGAGGAGACTGATGTTGCCTGCAGCTTTTGGGTGCATTAGTTCTGTCTTCCTTACTGAGTAATCTTTTGGGAGTTGTCACTGGTGTTTTGCTATTTATTATGTTAATTTATGGGTAAATGAAGACATTACCTAAATAATTGAAATTCTCTTAGCAAGCTGTGAATTGCTTTAAAAATGATGAAAGCATAGCTCAGAGAAAGCTGAGGATCTTTTTATCTAAACTGTGGAATTAACTGCAACAGTTTTGGTTGTGAGGTTGCTTGGACCAGCAGAGGCACAGAATTCTTTTGGTTTTTAACCCAATAGTTTGGGAATTCCTAGAGAAATTGGCAGATCTTGCAGCTAGGCTCTCCTCCTGTCTCACATTTCAGTTTCTGTCCAAATAACTTGCTTCTGAGAATCAATTTTATTTTAAAACTCAAGGATGAACCCAGAAGTGAGTTTGCCAAATACACACTGCAAAATTAATTCTGCTTGGGATTTACTTAAGATTTCCCTTAGATTTCTCTAAGGAACTTCTTCCTCCCTATCTTCCTCTCCAGAGAAATAAATCCTTGATAGGAGCACGAGAGAGCTGAATGGACAGTCCCAGCTTGAATTTATGTGAGAGGGTTTATTTGCTTAAGGCAAAATCTACCTTAGCACAGCCACTAAATACAGGGGAGTGAGGATTCATGAGTCTTTGGTGATTAATATGCTTTGGTTCAGAACTTACAGCCTGATCCTGCCACTGGGGACTGAGACATGTGTTTAACTTACTGACACTTGCTCAGGCCCTATGCATCAGCTGAGCTGCAGTAATTGACTGGGTGCCCTCCTTTCCCTTGGCAAACACCAGGTAAGAGTCCTGGTTCCCTCTCAGGGAAATAACACATTTTACAGCATGGTTGGGCTTGGGTTGGAGCCATGCAAATGGTTGGTTACTGTGGCTCAGGTGATGTGCAGTGTTGGAGCCTCTAGTCACAAATCCCATTTGTCCCAATGAAATAACTGGAGCTTTTTTCTGTCAGAGGACAGGCAAAACTAAGGATGAGTGAAATATGGGTCTCCTCAAGCCAGGTCTCATAATCTCTTGGAGATCTCTTTCACACCCAAGGTAGCTCAGCTACCTTAGAAGGAATAAAATGAGCAGGATGGCTTCAATGGTAGTGTTGGAAACAAAAAGCTTTTATTAAAAAGCAAAATAACAAAACTCTTTACAGAGAAAAACTGAGCCAAGTGCAAGAGATCCTTGCCCCTGGTAAACACCTCACAAAAGCAATTAGTTTCTTTGTTCTATTCTTTTTCTAGTAAATTGCTTTGGACAGAAGGCAAAAAGTCCTGCCTATTAGCTATCCTTAATTTTGAGGTGAAGCCCCCCCAAGTCCTATGAGATGTCTTTTCACCTAACTGATGAGAGAAACTTGTGGGCTTATTTCCTTTTTAAGGGGACAGAGGATACTTTTGTCACTCTGTCTCCAGAGTGACGCATTCCCGTAGATGAGCTGTGCTAGGGTTTCTGCAGGCCATGTCCTCATGGAGCCTGTCCCTGTGCCGTTTCAGAAAAAGGGAGTGAAGAGGAAAGCAGACACCACCACGCCCACCACGTCTGCCATCACTGCCAGCAGGAGCGAGTCCCCCACGCCGCTGTCGGACCCCAAACAGGCCAAAATCATCGCGCGCAGGGAGAGCGGCGGCCGCCCCATCAAACCACCAAAGAAGGACCTGGAGGATGGAGAGGTCCCTCAGCACGCAGGGAAGAAGGGCAAACTCTCTGAGCACCTCAAGTACTGTGACAGCATCCTCAAGGAGATGCTCTCCAAGAAGCATGCAGCCTATGCATGGCCCTTTTACAAGCCCGTGGATGCAGAGGCTTTGGAATTACATGACTATCACGATATAATCAAACACCCCATGGATCTCAGTACTGTGAAAGTACGTCCTCATTTACCACCTCTTTTGGCAGGGGGTCCCTCTGCTTGCAGAGGACTGGCTCCTTTGTGGGAGGGGGAAGGGGAAAGGGTGGAAACTGAACCTGTTTGGATACCAGCTGGATATTTTTATATTTTGTTTCCTTCCCTTCTCCCTTTTTTGCCCTAACCTGGGACAGCTTTTTTTTTTCTGCCCTGCAAAGCAAATGATGTCCACAAAATCCCCTCTCCTCTTTGTGGATAGTCCAGGCATTTAACTGGTGTTCTTAGGATTGTGTTGCACTCTGAGAAGAGGAGGTGCTTTATTTCATAGGATTCAATTGATGGTATCCCATTTCCAGAAGCTGCTGCCTGCCTACTTGGTGGTGGCAGATAGGCTTACACTGAGCAATTCCAGCTGGGATGGGATGGTACTCAGGGAGATGTGTGCAGGTTTTGTGGTTCATGCTCCAATATTCTTGTTTTCCCACTAGGTTTGGAGGTTTGCTGAATCCCTCCATGAAGCAAAGCCATGTCTTTGTAGTTCCCATCTTCTTGTCAGCCAGACACTGCATTTTGTGTTGATGGAGGGGAGACTTCCATGGTGGCAGGAGGTGAAGATGTTTCTGGCTTTTACTGGCATTGCCAGAAGGGTTTTACTTCCACTGAGACAGCCTGGGATTGTCTGAATGCCCAGGTGACAGAAGGGCAGCTGTGGTTGTGATTCCTGTCATATTCCTTGGTAGATCCTGTGTGGTACCCAGGAGCAGCCTGTCACACTCTGATGTGCCATGCATCCATCCCAGGGGTCCTCTGGGTCTCCACACATACCTGCAGCCTGCTAGTTGAAGCCCCAGGTGATTGCAGGAAGATTAGAGATGGACAGAGTGAAATCCTGACCCTCTCAAATATTTCCATGTGTGCTTAGGTGATTTCTTACTGCAAGAGATTATTGTGCTGTGTTGTGAAAAATCAAAGTGCAAAGTTGTGATTTCTTGGCTTGATGATTTCTTCATGCTTAAGTCTCTTCAAGGTCCTGACTTCATTCTTTTAAAATTGTACACCTCTGCCCCTCTCTGGCAAGTGCAGGTGATATCCTCCCTCTGCACCTGACTGGGGTGGGGTAGAAAATTGGAGACAGGCTGATGGCAAACCCAGTGGAGTCTTTTACACCTCAACACTCTGGGTTTCTCATTCCACATGGTAGTATTTTTCTTAATTAAGTTGTTTGAAGTGCTGTCTGGTATTGGTTTTTTATGGAGTGTTTTATTGTCATTGCTCTTGGCCTGCAGATCATGGTGTGACTTCTCAGAGATGCAGCTCATAATCTGTTCACTGTGTGGAACAGAAACCTGCCATTTGCAGGCACTGTCATTTTCCAGTGTCAGGGACTCTTTCTGTGGCTCTGAGAGGTTTTTAGATTTAATTCTGCCCAAGTGACAGTGGCTGTGATAAAGGAGCACATCTGAGGGCCTCCAAACTAACCTGGGAGGAATTATGAGAGAAAGTAAAACACAAGCATTGCTGCAGCTGTAACACATCTTGTCTCTTATTTCTGTGGCTGTTAGGTTTGATTTTCCTCAGAGAACATCCTTCATGTCCAGGAGCATTTTTTTTTCCTGGCAGAAGTGTCTCCAGGAGGATTTGGAGGTTGCTTGCTCTGTGTGTGGTGCAGGAGGCAGGTTGGCTGTTGTGACTGTGCCAGGGGCAGAGTGATGTGCTGGAATTTTGTGCTGTAATGGGAACAGCTGCAGGGACAGGATCTGTGAGCTCATCTCCACCTCAATTCTCTTTATCAGAGAAGGAAAGGGCAGAACTGCTTGGAGTAGGGAAGGGTGGAAGTGTGAGGAGAGAGAGGCAGCAGCTGTAATTCCCTGTGAGGAGGGGGATGCACTGAGGCTGCAGCTGCTGCCCTGTCCCCAGGCAGGCAGGGACCATTGCAGAACATCCCTGTCCCCCTCTGTGGGGCTGGGGGACCTGGAGCACCTCTTGTGCTCCATCCTCTGGCTGCCAGGTCCCAGCAGTGCCATGGATGTCTCTGCCTTTGCTTTACTCAGTGGTGAGCAAGCAGCAAGCCTTGCTGTGCAGGATTTCCATAAGGAAATTCCACTTTTGCAATAAAGCCCTTCCTCCTGCGATGTAACTCTGCTCACCCCTTTTTTTTCCTGCAGTTTCAGAGCAGCTGAGTTCAAGGTCTTAAAAGTGAGGAGACATTCTTTGTGTCCTCTGTGGGCAGGACAAAACTTAGAGCAAGGGACACATGAGACATAAGGAAACAAATTTATGAACAGTAAAGATGATTAAAACGATTGAGGGGAAAAATGAGATTGTCTGTGGCACAGAGGGTGGGTGAGCTGCCCTGCCTGACTCCTGATTTCCAGTTGTACATATAACCACTTTTTTTTATTTGTAAGCAGCTGGACATCTCCAAGTGTATTTATAACAAGATATTCCAACCCACCTATTTAAAGTGCTTTCCTTTCTTTTGTTAAGCTAATTATTCTTTATAAGAAAACAAAACAAAAATCCACAGATTAAAAACTGTAGGGCTAGAAAACTGTTGAGTTTGGATGAAAAGCAAAGCCTCAGACACTGGAATGTATTTCATAGGCAATAATCAGGCCCTGAGTATGCCAAACAAATATAAAAAGGCCTTTCATGCAGTAAGATGTATTTTAAAATAAATGGGCCCTTTGGTTTGAACATATGTTTTGCTTTGGAATTGGTCTGAGAGCCTTTTCAGACAGGAGCACCACAAACCTATTTCCCTTTCTGCTTTTTTGTGCTGTGCCTTCCAGGCTGTCTCCTGGTTTATTCACCAGGAAAATGAGGTCTCCTGACAAAAGTTTGACAGATGTCTGGCTGCAGCACAGCAGGGAGCAAGGCTGCAGGGATGTCACCACCCTGCACCAGGTCCCTCAGAAGCTGAACTCCTGGAGGTGAAATTCTGCCCTTCTCACAACAAAAACAGCTCCAGGAGTCATTGCAGTGTTTTAAGACAGTTAGAAGGTCTATCACAGCTGTGAAATTTCTGTAGTTGTGTGAAAAATGGGAATTTTGTTTGAGTTAAGAGTGGGTGACAGACCCTGAGCACCCCTACTTGCTGTTGGGATGGGGATGTCTGTCCCCATCATGTCCCCAGCCTGTCTGTCAGTCACCCCTTCCCTTCTCTGGGCACACAGGTGCCCAAGACATACAAAAGGGAAGCCTGTAGGCACTTGGCAAATAGAGAATTTCTTTAAACCCAGGTCTTTTAAATGCAAATGAAACCTAGTGTTAGCTTCTGGTTCCTTTCAGCAGGAGTAATTGGAGCTAAGGTTTTATACATAGTAGTAATATATGCATCAAATCAATTAAGTGCTAGAAATGCTATAAACTGCTCTCCAAACCCAAGTCATTGAGTCCCAAACAGCAAGAGAAATGGCTGGAAGTGAGAGCTGAAAAATAAGAGAAAGGAACAAGGTACAAATATTTGACATTTATCCTCACTACTCTAGGAGATTACATAATGAGTAGGTTCATAAAGGGTGAAGCCTGTATCCATTTCTATCAGTTGGACTTTAAATGAAGCGTGGGAGTTGTAGTTTCACTGTAAATGCCTATTTTGCTGTAGGAACTGCAGAGCAAACCTCCTGCCCTCTGCTAGCAGGAAATCAGTTAGATTTTCATGATCTTTTCTGCCCTTTCAGGTTTACAAGGCAAATATATCCAAGCATATGTAGAAATACACACTTAGGTACTCCTGTAATTGGAACTTGCTTGCTGACTCTTGCCCTTTCCATCCATGATCCTTGTTTCTCTTAGTTCCTGATCCATTTTTCTAAACTATTTTTCTAGTAATTTCTAAATGTTTTCTTGTAGAATGTGGACCCTGACAGATTTATATTCTACTACTTAGAAAACAAGGCCAATTTAGAATCTTAGTGTTTAAACTGCTATGAGATATCAACAACTTTAGTTGCCTGGTGTTTGCTTGTTTTATAAAGCAGAAACTCTGAATGTTATTTAGGAACAAATAACCCATATTAAACTTCCATTCTCTTAGATGGGATTTTTGAGGCTCTTCTGAGCTTCTTGTGTCCTCCATGCAGTTGCTACAAATTCCTTTTGCTTATGGCTTTTCTTTTTTCTTTCCCCTTTGGCTTGTTTGTTTGCAGAAAAAGATGGACAGTCGGGAATACCAGGATGCACAAGGTTTCGCAGCAGATATTCGGTTAATGTTCTCTAATTGTTACAAGTACAATCCTCCAGACCACGAGGTGGTGGCCATGGCCAGGAAGCTCCAGGTAAAGGTGTTGCCAAATGCATCTTCCAGAGTGTTCTTAGTTCAGCTACAAGGTGAGATCCAGGTGTGGATCTGCTCTTGGTACCAACAAGGGAGATTCTTGCAGCCCTTGGAAAGAGCCTCGTGCTCTTCACATGGCATGGACCCAGTGCCATGTTCAGCTCCTAAAATATTGCATTTAAAGTAATTGGAGGATTTTCTTGGGCTTTTCAGATGGGCAACCATATTTTGTATATTATTATTTACTTGTAGTACACCTGCCCCGATGTGTTTGAGACCACAGTGAGCTGTTTGTGGCCGAGACTCCTTTGGTCACCAATTTTCCTCCTTTTTGCAGGATGTCTTTGAGATGAGGTTTGCAAAAATGCCCGATGAGCCTGCAGAGGCCCCCCCTCCACCTCCCCCAACAGCCCCAGTGGTGAGCAAAAGCACAGAGAGCAGCCACAGCAGCGAGGAGAGCTCCTCAGACTCCGACAGCTCCGACTCCGAGGAGGAGCGGGCGACTCGGCTGGCCGAGCTCCAGGAGCAGGTACTGCACCATCCCAGCTGTGTGTCCTTGCATTAGACAGAGCACAGCAGCAGGAATTGTGTCCTGAAAAATCCCACCTAGGCTGGCATGCAGGGAAGCATCCCCAGCCTAAGGGGAAAAGCATTCAGCTGTGCAGTCAGTGCATGTTGGATGTAACAGTGATTTTCTTCAGGATGATTTTTCTCAGTGCTGATGCTCTCCTTCCTTCTGGGATCCCAGAGTATGAGCTGCTTGATTTTTGGCTTTAGGCTATACTTACACCTTGGGATGTAGAGGGAAGGCTTTGTGGAGGCAGCAGTTACCTTGCCTTGATGGTTTTTCCCATGTTTCCCCCCAGCTGAAAGCCGTCCATGAGCAGCTGGCTGCACTGTCCCAAGCGCCAGTGAACAAACCAAAGAAAAAAAAAGAGAAGAAGGAGAAAGAGAAGAAAAAGAAAGATAAAGAGAAGGAAAAAGAAAAGCACAAAGTCAAAGCTGAGGAGGAGAAGAAACCCAAGGTGGCTCAACCACCAAAACAAGCCCAACAGAAGAAAGCCCCAGCTAAGAAAGCGAACAGCACAACCACAGCTAACAGGTGAGAGCCTTGAGGGGAGAGCCAAAGAGCTTCCAGCTCTGCCCCTAATTCCTGGGGAAGCTCAGTAGTTGTTAATTTGCTGCTGAATACTGTTCCCATTCCCAGACAACTCCAGGGAGTCTTTAACTGGGAGCTGGCAGTGGAACCACTGTGTTTTCACTGTCCAGCTCTTTGAATCCCTGCCTGATTGCTCTCAGATAAGGTTTTGGGGGGGTTGCCTTTTGTGCAACCACCAAGAACTTGCCATTTCATGGCTGCTCCCCTGCTGCTACTTGGGCTCATTGTCACACTTCACAGGGCTAAAATATAATAGGAACACAACAGCTGATCTCAGGCTGCTGAACTTTTTCAGCACTTGTGCTGCTGTTCCAGCCATCTGACAAGAGCTTCAAAGCCAAGAGCATGGGGATGTTTGTTACGAGGGAGTCGGGGGGCAAAAAAAAAAAAAAAAAAAGAATTCATTGCTGTGTCCCCATGAATGTTTTCATGCTTGACAACCTCCCCAGGCAGCCCAAGAAAGGAGGCAAACAGGCATCTGCAACCTACGACTCGGATGAGGAGGAGGAAGGGCTGCCCATGACCTACGACGAGAAGCGACAGCTCAGCCTGGACATCAACCGCCTGCCTGGGGAGAAGCTGGGCAGGGTGGTTCACATCATCCAGTCCAGAGAACCCTCCCTCAGAGACTCCAATCCCGACGAGATTGAAATAGATTTTGAAACCTTGAAGCCCACAACGTTACGAGAACTGGAGAGATACGTGAAATCTTGTTTACAGAAAAAACAAAGGAAACCATTTTGTAAGTCAACCTCCTGGGGCACGTGTTCCCCCCAGCAGCTCTTGGGCTCAGCTCTGGAGTCAGGGCATGTGTATTGAGATTCTCTTATCCACCTGGTGGGTATGTGGTGGCAGGAATTTTTAGAGATTCTTTTCTCCCAAGGAAATGTACAGAAACTTCCTGTTTTTCTCTGTTCTTTTTTCCCATGGTGTCCTGCTGCAGAGACCTGGAGAGCCAATGTGTTCCTCTGCGAGACCTGTGGGATGCCTTTATTACTTACCCAGGCTCTGGAAGGCCCTGTAAAGGTTTCAGTCTCATTGTGTCAGGTGTTACATGCATACATCTGGAAGGATCAGTTTCTTATCCTGAATAGTTTAGCATCTAATTAGGAAGGAAACAAAAAACGTGGCTGGGATCCAAACCACCAAGGCAATAAATGATTTGCACAAGGTTACCTGGTTACCTCTGGATTCTGGGTGTGTCTGAGTTGTGTATTCACCCCAAAACTGCTCTTGCTGTGTGTCCTGATCACCACATTGGCCTCACCCTCTGTCAGTCCAGAGGGTGAATGTCAATCTGCTGCTGAGTGTGTGGTTCAGTGTGGGACAGACTTTAATTTGTCCACAAAGGGAATTCCTGCAGCCCCTGGAGAGTTTAGCTCCAGCTGGACAGCAGTAGGATCACTTACCTGAAGTGCTCCTGACCCTCTTGGTTAAGGGAGTTTTGCTTTTAAGATTATGACACAAAAGCTACTCCTTGCTCTTGCAGAGCATCTCCATTCCTTCCTCAGGATTTTCAGGAAGGGCTAAGCAAAGCACAGACTTTGACCTTTCTTTTTGCTTTATTTTTTCTCCCTGAATCCTTCAGTGTTGGCCTAGCTCAGGAAAGGATTTTTCAGAACAGGAAGCATCTTTCAGTTTTGGAACCAGGGCACAGAGTAACACAGATAACCTCAGATATCCACTCTGTGAGCCTGGCATGCCTGAGCCTGGCTGGACTCCTGTGCTGAGTGTTCCCTCTTAGGACTGTGCTTTCCAGTTTTCTTTTTTTGTGGTGTGTTTTTTTTTTTTTTTTTTTTAAACAGCTCACAGAAATGTAGGTATTTCCTTGCTGGATCAGGCAAAATATCTGGCTCCTGTCTTGTGCTTCCAATCCTGGCCAACACCTGTGTTCAATTACTCCTCCTTTGGAGGAATATTTCCTTTCCTTGCCAATGTGAGTGTTGCTGGTCCTTCTCACCCTTTCCATCCTGATGCAGTTACATTCCTGTTGTCTGCCAGCCTTTGCCTCAGTTGGTTTTTAATTTGCCTTTGTTTGTTTTGTTTTCTATTTAGAGCAACATAAACCACAGTAGATTCTTGCGTGAGGGGATCGGAAGTTTTAATGGCAGATGCTTTTCTCCTGACAACCTTTAATGGGACACTTTATTTTACAGGGCAGAAAACCCATGTAACAATTCTGTAATTACAAATCTGTAATTATTGACCATATAACTGGCTGGTAAGTAACCTGTAATGACAAGGTTATTAAATGGATATTTCTATCTTCTAAAATACTTTCCAGAAGATCTCTCTTAAAAAAAAAAAATTGCATGTTAACAGGATGGTGGTGATTTGATGAGCAAGGCAACTTCAGGTGTTGTCTTCTCTCTGGGATGTGTAGTTGCTGTGTGAGCACTGGATGTTGGCAGTGTCACTGCAGAGTGTGCACACAGATGTACATGCCCTGTAAAATAGTGATGTCCACTCTTTCCCCCTGCATCCCTTGCACTTTCAGAAACTCTGCCTTCCTCCCCCACAGCTGCCAGTGGCAAAAAGCAAGCAGCAAAGTCAAAAGAAGAGTTAGCTCAGGAAAAGAAGAAAGAACTAGAAAAACGGTTACAGGACGTCAGTGGGCAGCTAAACAACAACAAGAAGCCTGCAAAGAAAGGTAATGGCTTTGGCTTTATGGGAAAACAGCACCCCAAAAGTGAACAGATTTTGTCACAGGGTCAAAACCTCTGTCTTGGGTTGGTCCCTGTGACAGGAACCCTCAGGGAGTTCCCTCTGAGCTGCTGTGTGGGGCTGCCAGGTCTGGGGGCCAATTCCTCCTCCAGAGGGAACTCTTCCCTGTGTTAGCCTGGTGTGCAGCCCACACCACAGAGCTTCTGACACATGGGGTTAAAACAATCCCAAACCCCCACATTGCTCAGGATGCTCCAAAAGGTTCCCCTGGTGCAAATAAAGCTTTCACCAGTGCTCAGAGGTGACACTGCCCCACAGCAGAGCTCCTCTGTGCATCCCAAACTTCCACAGTTTAGGGTAAATTTGCGAGAAAACTTTTGAAGGAGTTCTTCTAAAAAGTAAATTTAATCAGCTTTTTTTTTTTAAGCTGATTCAGGAGAATATTTATTTGGAGAAAAGTGGAAAAAACCTATTTATTTAATAAGCAAAGCATTTACTAGTACAAAAAATATTATTAAGCAATAAAACTTTTTGCTATTTTAAAAAAGATTATAAATTCAGAAAGTCTCTTTTGTGGGCTGTAGCTGGACTTAATCTCTTATCAATCTTTTTGGCGTTGAAAATGCTGTGGCTTAGGCTTGGCTTGGTGGGCTACAGGTGTGAGCTGTAGGTGCTCTTTTGGGTGTTCAGTTTAGAGTAGGTTTAAACAGGTCTAAAGAAAAATAAAATCTACAGTTTAGGGAACTTCTCTGCTTCAGCTAGCTAAAAACTAACTAAAAGCAAAGGAGAGCTCTGTCTTGCTGTCTGTCTGTCTGTGGTGGTGTTCACAGGGGTCCCAGGAAGAGGGAAGAGACAAGGATCTGACTCCATGTTTCAGAAGGCTGATTTATTATTTTATGATATGTATTATACTAAAACTGTACTAAAAGAATAGAATGAAGGATTTAATCAGAAGGCTAGTTAGGAAAGGAATGGAATGATAATAAAATCATGTCTGACCAAGAGTCTGAGCCAGCTCACTGTGATTGGCCATTAATTAGAAACATACAACATGGACCAATCCCAGATGCACCTGTTGCATTCCACAGCAGCAGATAACCATTGCTTACATTTTGTTCCTGAGGCCTCTCAGCTTCTCAGGAGGAAAAATCCTAAGGAAAGGATTTTCCATAAAATATGTCTGTGACATCTGTCTGTCTGCAGACAGCGCAGTCCAGCAGCAGGAATGTGGAGGAGTGAGTGCAGTGTCTGAAAACAAACTCCACACTGCATTTCTCTCCCACTTTGCTCTCAGAACCAGCCTTAAAGGTGCAAAACTTGTTATACAGCATGAAGAGAACAACTGGGGATTACCAGCATTGTTCAGCCAGCTCAGGGCTGTGGTGGTGTTCACAGGGGTCTGAGGATGAGGGAAGGGACGAGGATCTGAATCCATGTTTCAGAAGGCTGATTTATGATATATATTCTATTAAAATAAAGGCTGATTTATTATTTTATGATATATATATTATATTAAAACTATACTAAAAGGATAGAAGAAAGTATTTCATCAGAAGGCTAGCAAGGAATAGGAAGGAATGATAACAAAAGCTTGTGACTCTCAGAGTCAGAGCCAGCTGACTGTGACTGGCCATTAATTACAGACAACCACATGAGACCAATCCCAGATGCCCCTGTTGCATTCCACAGCAGCAGATAACCATTGTTTACATTTTGTTCCTGAGGCCTCCCAGCTTCTCAGGAGGAAAAATCCTAAGGAAAGGATTTTCCATAAAATGTCTGTGACACTGGGCAGCAGCGCTGCCGCCCCGTGGGTCAGACTGGGCTCAAAGGGGAACAACCCTCGTGTCCCCCAGCTCCCTGTGAGTAACCCATCCGTGCCTGTCCCTCCCTGTGAGTAACCCATCCGTGCCTGTCCCCGCAGAGAAATCCGGCTCCACTCCCTCCGGAGGCCCCTCCCGGCTCAGCAGCAGCTCCTCCTCCGAGTCCGGGAGCAGCAGCTCCAGCGGCTCCAGCTCGGACAGCAGCGACTCGGAATGAGCAGGGACACACGGACACACCCCCAAACGGACACCCCTGCTCTGCAGTGTCCCCTCCTCCCCTCCTTACCCCTGCTCTCGGGCCGCGGTGGTCAGGTTTTATCCCCTCTCTCTTTTCTCTGACTTGTTTTTTATTTTATTTTTTAACTCAGTGTTACAAAAGGTATTTTCCTTTTTTTTTTTTTTTTGGGGGGGGGGGGGGCTCTCTTTTAATAGGTCAAAGATCTTTGAGTGTGTGTGTGTGACTAGACTTTATGACAAATAGTTCCCTTTGCATAAAGTCTCTAAAATTTCCATTTATCTGGAGAAAATTGGTCGAAAATGGAAGAACTTTGAGCTCTTAGCAGGAGATAAATAGAAAATTCTGCAAGGTTTGTAGTACATTTCCCTCCCAGCCCTTCCCTCTCCCCAGAATATTCTCTTTTAATAAGCCTGCCTGGCTCACACAAGGTAAAAACCATCTTTTTTTAAAGAAATCTCTGTAAAATGGTACTGTATCTGAAAGATGTTAGCTTTTGAACTAGTTGGTGTATTTGTTATTAGCACTAGTATTCTTAATCTCCAAGTCTACAGTGTGATGAAAATGTCAGATGCTATCATCTTTTTACATAAAAACAACAAAAAAAAATTCAAAAAAATTCTCATGTACTGTGGATTGCTAACATGCTTTTTTTTTAAATCTTGCTAGAGGCATAGGCACCTGTTCAGGAAGGTCTTGAAGCATGAATTTAACTTATAAGCACACAAGCAATAGAAATTGGTTGCATTTCTTGGTTTTCCACTCAAAAGCTTCACTTTTCCTGGGGGTTCATTGGGAAGAAGGGAGCAAGGGACACACTCAAGTTTCTTGGGAATGTTATTTTTACCATTAAACAGATCATTTCCAGGAAATGGGGCGCTCTCTATGAAAGTTTCCATGGAATTGTCAGGAGGTGTTTTTGGCTGGGAGTTGTCAGCTGGAGCCTGGAGTGATCCCTGCAGTGCCCAGCACGAGTCATGTGCCCATTGCTGGGCACATCTTGGGCATTTTCTCCATGACAAACACCTCAGGCTGGGCTTAAAATAAAGCAGCACTTGAGCTCCAGCTGAGGCTGAGCTGGCAGGGGAAGTGGAGAGGGATTATTCTGTGTGTGCTTGGGCTTTTTGCTTTTGAGTTTGCTTTGCTTTTCTCCCTTCTCCTCATAGGTGTGAGCTCCTAGAAAGGGGGAGTGCTCCTCCTGTGTCAGGCAGGGTTCAAGTTCCAGGCACTGAAATGTTTTACCTCAATGAAAACGAGAAAGAGGGGAGGGAGGAGAAAAAAAAAAAGCTAATTTTTTTAAAGCTTGCTGTTTTTTTAAAGCTTGCTATTTTTTTTTCAGCCCAGCCTAACGTTTTGACCTGCACTGCTGCAAATACACCCTGGTTTCAGTGTCCCTAATTTCATGTATATACCATGATTTTATTTATTAAACACTATTGGTCGTTTAAAATACAATAAAATCTAACAAAAGCAAAGCTGAGGTTTTGCAGGCCAGCAGACAGGAAGTTTTTTAATGAGGTTTGAACCAGATTAAAACAAACAAACAAACAACAAAGCAAATAAAAATCCACAACTTTATTTATATACCTTGGACTTTCTACCTACAGGTGCTACAGTCCAGTCTCTCGTGTGTCTGGTGCTCTGTCATGTTTGATGTGTTTATTTTTAGATTTTTTTCCTCTTCTTCTCACCCCAGCTCCCTTTTTTCCTGTTTTGTACAGATTTTGGAGACATACACTTCAATACAATTTTATTTTCTCAGTGGTCTTTTTTCCTCCCCTCTTTGTTTTGGTAGAACAATGGGGGTTTTATCCTTTTCTAATTCAATTTTAGGAAAACACCAATTCTATAATTACATCCAATTTGTACTCTGAGGGGCAGAAGTTTTATTGTAAATTCTTTTTATTGTAAAGAAAAAAAAAATACACAGAATTTAACAGAAAGTTCTGCCTTTCCATCTCCAGCACCAGCCCCTAAAACTGCCTCTCCCCTGTGGGGTAGCCCTAAAATTCACCTTATGTGCTCTCCCAGTGGTGCAAATTGCTCCAGATTTTACTTTCCCTGCAGGTGAGTGGTCCTGGAGGCCCCTCAAGGCCAGCCCAGATTTCCTTTCACAGCAATTGAAAGAAAAATGTTCTGATTTTTACTGAAATCCATTATTTTTCTTTTCCATTAACAATGGAGTTCTGCTTTTTATTAATGATTTTTCTTTTCCATTAACAATGGAGTTCAGTTCTGATTTTATTTTTTTTAAGTTCTGCCCTTACAAAACCTCCCCCCAGCCAGATCCCTGGTAATATATTTTCAGAATTTACTATGAGGAAATGTAATATTCACCTAATTAAGAGCTTGGGTTTCTTTTCACCGGGGTTGGGTTTCACCTGTGTTTCTCCTGTTGCCTGCAACTTGAATGATCAAAACCAAGGAATATTTTAAGGAATAATTGCAACCAATTCACTGCCATGGCTTTTGGATAAACAAACTCCCAATTTTCCCTTCCTGGGACCTTTTCCTGCCTGCTTGACCCTGAGCTGTGGTGGGGAGGACAAACTGGAGGCGACACAGAAAATCCTGGGAGTTTCAGCTCTGGAATCTCACCTGGAACAGCCCCTGGGACACACAGACATCCCTCAGGGGGCTGCCCCACCAGAATTCCTTGGAAAGCTGGAGCCTGAGGGTTGAGAACCAGGTGGGATGTGATGGGAGAAGGCGTGGAGGATCCTCCATCCTGCAGGAGGATCCCTGGAAAATCTGCCAAGGCCACCACGGAATGGGAACAATGTGCTGCACATCTCTGCTCCACCAGCTGCAACTTGGGCTTCCACTTCTTGGGAAACTTTGCACGGAAATGAGGTGTTCCCAACCAAATGGAGCAAGGAGAAATCCATTTTGGCATGACTGAGGGAAGAATTTGGTGACTCCTCCCTTCCAAATGCTGTCCTCACACTTTTCCATTCCCAGCTTGTTTGTAGTGCTCTTTATCCCCACCATGTCCATGGGGGTGCCTCTTGTACATCCTGAGTTTCTCCAGGAAAGAAAAGATGTTTCCAGTCCAGAGTAAGTAGCAGCAGTCCTCAATGAGTTGGGAACTGAAGCACCAGAGCATTTATTTAACTGGGTTTTATTGCATGACACTTCAGTCCAGATGTCACAAAATAACTTGGAAACCATCAAACACGCGACGTTTGAAGGACATTTTTAAACTTAAGAATAAAAAAGAAAAAAAAAAAAAAGGAAAAAAAAAAATTAAAATTTTTATGGTAGAATTTTTCTTGAATGAACAAAGTTTAACTTTGTTTTCCAGGGGAAACTTCACTGAAATCAGTATGATTTCATATGTATGCATACACACAGAGTTTTATTGAAACTGCTTTTTTCGGACTAATTCCTGTTTTGACAAAATATCTGACCAGACCTTTCTCAATCAACCAGCATTACTGCACCTTTAAAAAAAAAAAAACAAAAAACTTTGTGAACCTTTTCTCTGATTGTAAACTCAGCCTGTCTCGTGGCTCAGTGGGACCAGAGGGAGATCCCATCCCAGCGAGCGAAGGAGTCTCGGCTCTCTGCACACCAATTGTGTCATCCACACAACAAAACCATTGCAGTTCTTGTACTGGTGTGGTTTGAACCTTGCCTACCCCAGGGTTGGTGAGTGTGGGAGTGATGTTTCAGGGCTGTGTCACTGCTGGCAGGGTGGTGACCCCCAAACACACACAGACATTTCTGTGTGTGGAAATCCACAGCTGAGTTCCCCCTGAGCTCTCTTCCCTCTTCTCTGTGTGGTAGAAGCAGACTGCAGTTACCTAATCTAGTTCTTTCTCTGCTTTGGGGACTTTTAGAGCAGTTTTTAATTCTGGTTTTTTTCCTTGTTTTGAAAGGAATGATTTTTTTTTTTAAAAGCCGGGGTTGGAGCTGAGGGGAAGGGATCGGGGCATGACAAAGACAAACCACAACCTTTTTAGTACTGGATTTTAAATTCTCAGTCTCTTCTCAACCCTGAGCAGTTACCACTAGGGCTAACTGTGGGCAGGCTCTGCATCAGTAAAGAGAAATTTAGGATTCCTTACACAGCAGCGTTATCTTGCTTTGAGCTGCATTTTGTAAAGAAAATGGTATTTGCATATCTTTCTAAAATGTCATTTTTAAAAAATAAATTAAACCACCAGCTAGGATTTGACACAGGCCACTTAGAACACAGCCCTGATACTGGCATAACCAATCCAGAAAGATTTGTTGTTGTATTTTTTTGTTTTGTTATTTTGGGGTTTTTTTAATATTTAAAAATAAAAAAGAAATTGTTACTTTTCTGTATGATGTGCATGCAAATTTACCGTAACTCTTTTTCTTAAAACTTTTTAGTGCCATTTCTAGTATATTCCTGTAAATGTCAGTTATTGAAAAGAAATGAGTCAATGTAAGTAGTTTAGCTTGTTTATTGCAAATTGCTGGCCTCAAACAAAACAGAATTAAAAAAAAAAGAGTTAGAAAGTAATCTTTGATGTTATTGGTAATCACGGACCCTGGTCCTGGGGCATTCGTTTTGTTTTCATAATAAAAAGAAAAATTGTTTGGTGTGTGCAGTTTGATCCCATCTTTTCCCCTCTCCTCATCTTTTCCAGGTGTGGACTGGGCAGTGCCAGGAGCCAAACCCCAGGGTGTTGAGTCCTGGAGTAATTTGGGAGTTGTTTTGGGGAATGTCAGAGTGGGGCAGCTCTGCGGTGTCTGAATCACAGCTCAGTACCTGCAATAAAACTCCTTTAAATCCCCTTTTTTTGGTGAGGGAAACTCAGCTGCTCCCATGTCCCAGAGCAGCCAAGGAAGGGCTTGAGCTCTTCCCTGCAGCCTACAGGGTCTTAAATTCTGTGAGAATTGCTCCTGATTGAGGTAAGTTGGACTGAAAAGAAATCAAATTTCACTTCTTGGAAGGCTCCAGGAGCTGCAGGAAGCAGAGGGACTTTGTGAGCTCAGGGTGACCTGGAAGGGGGGCCTGGAGCAGCTGTGCCAGTGCCAGCACAGTCCTGGCATTGCTGTGTGGGGGCCAGGAGCTATTTTGGTCACCACAGAGGGCTGGGGTTGGTTTTGCTGTTTGCTTTTTGTGTGTGAGGTGGGGTTAGCACAGCCAGGCTGCCCCAAGGTTAATCTTTGTCTAACCCTGTTCCTGCTCACTGCCCCTCCAAGGCTTCAGCAAAGCTCTTCCACTCTGCTCCTGTAGCAGGGACACTCCCAGGGGCTGTTTGTCCATCTGTCCCCTAAACAGTCTCCTGTGAGGCAGGTGAGGATGTTCCTGAGGCATTTGCAGGTGAGTTGTTTCTGGGGGCAGCCAGCAGAGCTGTTTCTTCAGGCTGGGAGGAGGCTGAGGACACACAGGACACAAAGTTCAACTCTCACTGCTCATGCCTTGAATCCTGGGGCTGCCAGAGGGACATTGAGGGGCTGCAATGAGTCCAGAGCAGGGGAAGGCTCTGGAAAGTGTCCTGTGAGGAGCAGGTGAGAGATCCTGGAGGAAAAGGGGGCTCAGGGGAGATCCCCTTGCTCTCCACAGCTGCCTAAACCAAGGTTGTGACGTGGGGTTTGGTCACTGCCAGGACAAGAGGGAACAGCTCAAGCTGCATCAGGGCAGGTTCAGGTTGGACAGCAGCAGCAATTCCTTTGAGGAAAGGGTGCTCAGGGAGGTTTGGGGTCCCCATCCCTGGAGGTGCCCAAGGAAGGGCTGGATGTGGCACTCAGGGACAAGGTGGGGATTGGGCACAGGCTGGATGTGACAATCTCTGAGGTCTTTTCCATAATTCCCTCACTCAGTGTGACATCCAGAGCTTATCCTGACAGTGCTGCTGGCCTTGGGGAGCTGGAGGAGCCTCCCACAGCTCCCAGCCCAGTGGTGTGGCTTGGGAACCCCACCAGTGACTGAGGGGATTCCTCCCTCCCAAAAAGAAAATGCCAAAAGCTGTCACCTGTGCCGGGGGGGAAAAGAGCCACTCCCAAAGCTGCATTCAAATCATTTTAATGCACTTTATCAAAGAGGCTACAACAGTGTTTGAAACAAGTGCATCACCACCACACAGCTGGCTCACAGAACAGCCACAGCAGCCATCCACAGCCCTGCTGTGACCAGTGACACACAGAAATGGAAAACTACAGTCACATTCACAGAGATGGAAGGACAACTCATCCTCTTCTTCCTGCACTGTCACATCCAGCCTCCATCCTGGAAGAATTTATGCACATTCTTACGGGTTTAGTCTTGTTCTGTAAAATAACTGAATTTTGGTTTACCAGCCACGTTAACAAAAAGAGACTGATTATACCCAAAATAAGCATCTTCCTCACTAAAATTAAAAAGAAAATAAAGTGTTGCATTTCTTTTTCTATAAGAAAAGAAAAATGAACAGCTGGTTTGGGGGATGTGCTGTTCCTTAAAACTCCCAGAGTTCACGTGCTCCCCAGGGCTGGCCTGGAACCCACCTCCCTCTCCAGGTGAATCCACCTGCAGTTCCCAGGGGAGCTCAGGGCCCAGCTCCCGGCTTGCTGGAGTGAATAATCTCCCTGTTCACTCAGCCAGGAGCTGGAGGCCCAGGTGGGTCACACATCCCTGGCACTGCTCCCCCAGCACCCTGCCAAGCCTCGCTGGCTTTGTGGATCTCATTGCACTCGCTTGAAAAAACATTTATTCACTGGGTTGTTTCTCCTGCAGAGCTAGTCCTGATAAAAGCAAGAGGGTTATTTGTGTGCAGAGCAATGCACAGGTCTGCAAAGCAGCGAGGTTTAAATCTATGAGCACACACACACAAGGTATCAAACACCAACACATGCAAAATAGTGCTTTAAAAAAACAACCAGCTGCCTATTGTTTGCAGTGCTATGGAGCAGGGCTGAGTACACCAAACCTCTATGATTTCACTCTAGGACAGGTGTGTTCTGCTCAGGACATTGAGTTCAGCAAGGTTGAGTGTCTGTGTGTTTGTTTGTAGCATTTCACCCACACGGGAGAGGTGGAAGAGATTCTTCATTGTATTAAAAAAAATAAATTAAATAAAGTGCTTGAAAACAACACAAAGGAGGTTTTAGATAAATAGAACAGAATTAATGAGTGTGCCTAATAATAGGCAGGTAAATAATCCATCCTGAAGCTGACATCAAATGCTGATTTGCCTGGAGCTAAGCCTGTGCCCAGGCACTGCTGGGTTGCACACATGGCCTAGGCAGGACAGAAAGGGCAGAACCCTGAAGAATTTCCATGCTGAACCCTGGGTACATAATTCACACCCCTGGAAGTGGTAGTTCTGTGTTTAACAAAGATTCAGGTGCTTGCTGGGCTGAGTTCCTCAGCGTGATCTTGCCTTGAGCAAGTCAGGATTCAGCAGAAACTTAAACCTGAAAGCAGCAGCCTCTGTGCCCAAGCAGGGCAGTGCTTCTCCCTCCTAAAATCCTCCAGTTAATTGTAACAATCCCAGACACAACTTCTACAATACATGCACCAAACCTACAATCCAACCTGAACTAGAAGTTAAACCCTTCCAAGCTACTGCATGCATTAAAACTCGAAGGCAAAGCAAACTCCAGTGGCCTCTTTCCTCCTGCAGCCCATCCCAGGAGTGGCTCTGGGCTCTGCAGGAGTTTCCTCACGTCCCTTAGGACATGTGTGTATTTACAGGGGTTTCCTGCTGTTGATTTCCTGGGCCTGTCCCTCCCTTTCAGGTGGGTCTGAAAGGAGTCAGCTCCCCTGACTCCACAGCTCCTGTTATTTGCATGAGGGAAATCAGAGAGGGCCCTTGGCTTTGCATGAAAACTCCAGCACACATTTCCTACCAGGTGTTTTGAAGGCTTGAATTAAATTCTCAACACATTCCCTCTCTGTTCCCACAGTGAACCACTCCATTCCCTGGCTGGGAGAGACCACTTCAGGGCAGCAATTAAAGACAGACAGGGCAAACAGAACAAGTAATGGCCAGATGGTTTTGGAGATCAACTTCTTAAAACCCCAGCCTTGATGGGAACAGATCAGTGCTCCTGTGTCCCACCAGCATTCCCAGAACTCTGGAAATGCCCCAGGACTGGCCAGGAAGGGTGGCTGGGGATGGTGCCCAAGCGCCAGCGGGTGTTTCTCAGGGCACACGAGCCACTTAGAAACAACACATGGTCCAGCACAGCCCCTGCCAAGATGCTGGGCAGCAACAGCCTTGAGAGCTCCCCAGCAAGGCCGAGTTTGCTGTACACACGCAGAATGGGAGTCCATAAACAGCAAAACCAAACACAAACAATCAAATTCAGCCTTCCTGCAGCGCTGCTTCCTGCGCAGGGCCGTGAGAGGGTGGTGCACACCCACCTCCCCCAGCTCCGCTTCCTCTCCACGTGTGGATTCCCGGGGGGAATTACATAATAGCACAGAACTTGGACTGGCCCGTGTCCCTGGGCACATCCAGCTTGTTTTTGTCCCGCACCAGGATGGCCTCGTTGCCGTACTGCGAGTACCACATGCTCCTGCTGCGGCTCAGGTACGTGTTGGGGGGAGCCGACTCCAGCTTCTGCTGCTGCTGCTGCCAGATGAGCAGGGACGTGTCCCTGTACCTGAGGCGGGCGTAGCCCTCGGACAGGGCTTTCTCGGGCAGGGGAACCCTCCCGTTCATCACCGGCTCGCTCATCTGCCCCAGCAGAGCTCCACCTGCAGGGGCTCCTTCCCGAAACGATCCCCGCGGGGTCGGTCCAGGGCGATGGCTGCTGCTTGGAGGGAGGTGTTCTCAAGGCAGAACATCCCAGGGCGCAGCTCTCGGGACCCACGAGCTGCTGGCACCGCTCAGGAGACAGAACAAGGCCTTAAAATCCCAGCAGGCAGCCTGGCCTTGCTTAAAAACCCCTCCAGGGCTTCTGAGAGCTCACCCAGCGCTGCTACGGCAGGGCGCTCCATGCTGGGCAGGGCCCACACGTGCTGTTTGTTGTCAGTCCGTGCAGCTCCTCCATAGGTGCGAGCGGCCAGGCCCGGATGAGCTGAATTCCCTGGAGAACGGCTCCCAGAGCTGTCGGAGGTCCGAGATTCCCAGGCCTGTGTTCGGCCTCTCCCCGCGGATGGACGGAGCCCGCACGTCACGAGATGCAGGGATGCAGGAGATGCAGGAGAAGATGCTCGGCCCCGCTTGCGGTACCCAAGCTGGGAAGGAGCGGGGCAGTGCCGGCACCTCCGGACGGCACCTGCGGGGCACAGAGCGTCACCCAAGGGGCTGCCCCGGGGGTCCCCGCCCTGCCACCCTCCCGTTCCGTGCCCCCCATCTCCCAGCGCCCCCGCGGGTGTCCCGCACCCCCCGGCCCTGCCCGCCCCCAGCCGGGGGTCCCGCACCGCCCCCCGAGGGCTCCCCGCGCCCCCCGGCCCTGCCCCGGCCCCACCGTGCTGCGCTGCCCGCCTCGGCCCGGCTCGGCTCGGCTCGGCTCGGCCCGGCCGGCGCAGGCTCCGCCCGCCGTGATGCGCTCGGGAGGAGCCACGGCCGGGGCGGGGGCAGCGGGGAGGGAGCGGGGGGCGGCACAGCCCGAGGGGGGCGGGGGAAGGCAGAGGGTACCCCGAGGTGGGTGCGGGGATGTGGGCGGTGATGTTGGGAGCCCCAGTTTGGATACGGGGCTCCGGGATGGCAGCGGGGTACCCGAGTGCGGGGTGTGGGTCTGGAGATGGCAGTGGGGCTCCCCAAGGTGGGCTTGTGGTCCGGAGAGGGAATGGGGTACCCCAGTGGGGTGAGTGGGGCCAGGGATAGCAGTGGGGTACCCCAGTGGGGTTTGTGGGTTCAGAGATAACAGTGGGGTATCCGAGTGGGGTGTGTGGGTCCGGGATAGCAGTGGGGTACCCGAGTGGGGTGTGTGGGTTCAGAGATAACAGTGGGGTACCCGAGTGGGGTGTGTGGGTCCGGGATAGCAGTGGGGCCCCCCAGGGTGGATTTGTGGGTTCACGGATGGCAGTGGGGTACCCGAGTGGGTGCGGGGATATGGGGGGTGATATTGGGAACCCCACTTTGGATGTGTGGGGCTGGGGATGGCAGTGGGGTACCCCAAGGTGGATTTGTGGGTCCGGAGATAACAGTGGGGTATCCCAGTGGGGTGTGTGGGCCCGGGGATGGCGGTGGGGTACCCCAAGGTGGGTTTGCGGGTCCGGAGATGGAATGGGATACCCCAAGATGGGTTTGTGGGTCTGGGGATGGCAGTGAGGTACCCGAGTGGGTGCGGGCATCTGGGATATGATATTGGGCTCCCCACTTTGGATGTGTGGGGCTGGGAATGGCAGTGGGGTACCCCAAGGTGGATTTGTGGGTCCAGGGATGGCACTGAAGCCCCCCCAGTGGGTGTGAGAGTCCCAGGGCTGTCACCCAGCCGTGGATGCACAGGGACACCCAGTCCAGCTGTGCTGAGCCCATACTGGGAGCACTGGCGCTGAACTGGGGGACTCCTCCCAAGTGCTGTCCGTGGGATTTCCAGCCCACTCTCCTTTCTGGCGGGTGCAGGCCCCCTTTGTACCCTCGGGGCTCCCCAGTGAGGGTGAGGACAGGCTGGGACACCCCTGTGTGCTGCCAGCCCCGTGCCACTGTCACCCTGAGCTCCTCCCTCTGCCCCAGCCCCTCTCCTTATCCCGCCTGCCCCTGGCCAGCACAGCCCCAAATGTGTTTTGAAGAGAGCTGCAGGGCTTATTCTTTTCCTGATGATGCTAAATTTAAGCTCTCAATCTTCTTATCTGCTGTGAAGGCAGCGCCATCTAATCTCCTGCATTCACCAGAGCTACTCCAGAGCTACTCCAGAGCTACTCCTGGTTGTTCCTCTGCGCCCTCAGGGACACAAACAAGGGGCTGTGGTTTGCTGCCGTCACAGGGAAGGCATGCTGCAGTTCCCTGCTCCCAGGAGATCCAGGCCAAACACAAAGAGGAGGCAAGCAAAGAAAAAAACAAACAAACGAAAGGAATGACCACACTCTTTAAATGTTTATTATCAGAAATATCCTGACTCTGCTGCTTAGTCTGCTCCCTGCTAGTGCAGGGAAGCCAGCCCTCGTGGAAGCTGCAGAAAAAGGTGGGAAATCCTTTAGTGGGCAAGATTTAGGGGTTTTTTTTAAAGGCTCTTTTGGTGTTGTCTGTGAAATTCCTGGCTCTGTTGTCACCAAACTGACAGAGGTTGGTAAGGGGGTGGGTGCAGTGTGAGAGGGGCAAGGGGGAGGGTTGGAACCTGTGAGAGGGGCAGGGAGGAGGGTTGGAACCTGCCACCAACTGCTCTGACCCTGGTTTTGATGGGAATCCTATTGGGATGGAGGATCCTTAATTAGTGAGGGCATCCCAGCAGTGCCGGGAGCTGTTCACTGGTGCTTGCTGGCATTCATCCCACTGGGACATCCCAAAATCAGCATTTTCCACAGGGAAAGGCCCAGGGAAGTTCCAGCTCCACCTGCTTGCTGCCTGGGGCCAGAACCCTTTATCATTGGAGTTGTACCAGGCTAAACAAAGAGCTCATGAGCTGGTGGTATCCAGCCCAGCTGGGACATCCCAAAATGAGTATTTTTCCATAGAGAAAGGCCCAGGGAAGTTCCAGCTCCACCTGCTTGGTGCCTGGGCTCAGAACCTTTTACTGGTGGAGCTGTACTAGGCTAAACAAAGAGCACCTGAGCTGGTATTCAGCCCAGCTGGGACATCCCAAAATGAGCTTTTTGAACAGAGAAAAGCCCAGGGAAGTGCCAGCTCCACCTGCCTGGTGCCAGAACCCTTTACCATTAGAGATGCACTCAGGTTAAACAAAGAGCAAAAAAGGTATTCAGCCCAGCTGGGACATCCCAAAATCAGCATTTTCCACAGAGAAAAGCCCAGGGAAGTGCCAGCTCCACCTGCCTGGTGCCAGAACCCTTTACCATTAGAGATGCACTCAGGCTAAACAAAGAGCTCCTGAGCTGAGTGCTCAGGTACAAGAGGAGAATCCAGTTCATCCCTCCTGCCTTGCATGGAGCTGTGCCAGGTGAATTTTCCTGCTCCTTTCCACGGCCACCTCCAGGGGCAGCTCCAGCAGGGAAACTGCAGGGTGCACCTTGTCTGGGCAGGTCGATCGGGTGTGTGGTGAGGCAGACAGAGGATCACTGTCTGTGCCCAGCAGCTGAACGCTTTGGTGGCCCTGTGGTTTTCCCCCCTGGCTGGTGATCATCCAGCAGTGGCTTTGCCGAGCTGGGGCTTGCACAGCTTCCCTAAAATAGCCGGGGGAAAAGGAGACGGCAGAACGGGAGGGCATGCAGCAAATGGCACGTAGGCTGTGTGACAGCTGCCCTGCCAGCAGCCCCGGCTCGGGGGACCCTGGCTCCGGCTGGGGACACGGCCCTGGCGGCCAGCTGGGCTCCGGGACACGCGGCTGCACGCCCGGGCTCGTCCAGGAGGTGGCAATGGCAATCCACACACGCTGCCTGCCTGGGAAAACGGGGAAAAGAGCATTTCCTGCTGGTGTGGGTTTGGTGTTTAAGGGGTGTTTTCGGAGGGGCTGCACTGTGGCTGCTGTGGAGAACTCTGGAGTGACACCTAACATTGCAGAAAATACACTTTTCTTGGAAATGTAGTCACGTCCCGGGTATTTTGGGGTTGATTTGTAAGGTATGGTGTCCTCATACATGTTAGTGCATTTCCTTTTCCCCTTTCCTTTCCTTTCCTTTCCTTTCCTTTCCTTTCCTTTCCTTTCCTTTCCTTTCCTTTCCTTTCCTTTCCTTTCCTTTCCTTTCCTTTCCTTTCCTTTCCTTTCCTTTCCTTTCCTTTCCTTTCCCTCCTTCCTTCTCTTCGTCTCCTCCCACTAGTTTTGCCTGTTCCACACAAGACTGGGATGTCCCCAACGAGCTCTGTGACATTCCCAAAGTGCCACCACCTCTCCAGCCAGATCCCATTCCCTGTGCCTTGGGACCCGAGCTATGTTGGGGGGCTGCCTGCCAGGCTCCCTGTCCGTGCACACGGAGACATTTGGGGGTGAAAAAGCACCAAAAAAAAAAAAATCACAGAAAAAGCACAGAAATGTTCCCTCCGGCAGCATCTTCATCCAGCCACCTCTGGGGCTTCTCTGAGTGAAAAGCTGAAACAGAAGCCCAAGGAGCAAAGTCTGAGCGGAGAGTTCCCCAGCAGAGGGTGGTGTCAGCCCGGCTGGCGTTCCCTGGCTGTCTGTCGTTCCCTGGCTGTCATTCCCAGCAGTGCCAAGACACAGGAGAGGGGAACACCAGCTCCAGCTCAAAATCCAACCTCTATAATTTATTCAAGCTCCCTTTTAGCTCAGGGCCCTTCCCAATAAACCAAGGAGGCAGCAGCAGGGGAATGGATGAGTGACATCCAGGCGCTGCTCAGTCAGAGGTTTGTTCCTCTCCACAGCCCCATCCTCTTGCAGAACACCACGTTTGTACAATCTGGAGCTCACAGCTCACCAGCGTGTGCTGGATCCCAGCTCCTCCCGAGTCTGGCTGCGCAGGTTTTGGCTGTTTTTATTTTTCCTGCTCTCAGCAATCTCTGCCATCAGCCCTTTGGGTTGTCAGAGGTAGGCGAGGAGCGTGCTCGCTCCAACACCTCCCACGCCGAGCCTGGCTCTGCAGCTGCAGGGATTGCTCCCAAGTGTCCAGGGGCCAAGAATGCTTTTTATTACTCAGTGAGAAAGCCAAGCTGTGCCTCGCAGCTTTAATTATGCACATACAATCAGCTCCTCTGTTGTCATCTACCTACAGACCTGACCTCACACGGCAGCCTGGGTCTGACTCAACCAAAATTATCCCTGGCACCACTCCACTGCCTTCAGTAGCCTCGTGATCCCTGCCCATGGGTGCTGTTGGAGGGCAGAAACGCTTGGTGAAGAGCTGAAAGAGCAAGAAAATCATTGCGAGAAAGCAGCTCCGGAGGGTATGGGGAGTGTGGGCTGGGATCTGGGCACTCCCAGGGCAGCTCTGATGGTGAAACTGGAGTTGTGTGGTTGCTGCTCCCTCTTGGATGGCACTGAGGGACAGCCAGCACCTCGCCATGAAAGAATCCCTTCTTACCAAAAAAACCCCCAAACTTTCCTTGGAATTGTTTTCTGTTGGTCGGAGAGATCCTCCTTCCCAGATGGAAAAGGAAGGATCATGGCTGTGGAGTTCTCTTTCTCCTTTATCTCCGCTCGGCTCCATTTGGAAGAGATTAGCTCCGCATTTGTTTGACATGCAGGTTAATAGCTTCCCTTCGTCCCAGTCCCGGCTTCCGGCTCTGCCTATCTGGAAAAGCCGGGCTGGAAATGAATCGGCAAACTCTGGGGAGAGGATCTCGGAACAAAACTCAGAACAGATTTGAAAAGAGGCTGTTCTAAGCCGCGCTGATTTGGAAGGAAGCCACTGGTGAAAATCGGAGATTTTTCAAAGAGTTTGCTGCCAAGGAGTTAATGCCTGAGCGTCGAGGTTTTTAATAAATGCGCTGGTAATTAATTATAGGAGTTGTCCTCCCGTTTGAAAGTCAAGGAACGCGATGCCGTGTTTGGGTTCAACATCTCCCCTGCAGTATTTGCAACCCAAACACGGCATGACGAGTGGGAAGACAAAGCGGGGTCTGTGTGAGCGTGTGCGGCCCCGGGGAGGCGGGGGGGGCTCCGGTACCGCTCCTGCTCCAGAACCGGGGAGCCCCGGTACCGCTCCTGCTCCAGAACCGGGAGATCCCCGGTACCGCTCCTGCTCCAGGGGAACCGGGGAGCCCCGGTACCGCTCCTGCTCCAGGGGAACCGGGGAGCCCCGGTACCGCTCCTGCTCCAGTAGAACTGCGGGGCTCCGGTACCGCTCCTGCTCCAGAACCGGGGAACCCCGGTACCGCTCCTGCTCCAGGGGAACCGGGGGGCTCCGGTACCGCTCCTGCTCCAGTAGAACTGGGGAACCCCGGTACCGCTCCTGCTCCAGAACCGGGGAACCCCGGTACCGCTCCTGCTCCAGGGGAACCGGGGGGCTCCGGTACCGCTCCTGCTCCAGTAGAACTGGGGAACCCCGGTACCGCTCCTGCTCCAGAACCGGGGAACCCCGGTACCGCTCCGGCTCCAGGGGAACCGGGGGAGCCCCGGTACCGCTCCTGCTCCAGAACCGGGAGATCCCCGGTACCGCTCCTGCTCCAGTGGAACCGGGGAACCCCGGTACCGCTCCTGCTCCAGAACCGGGGAACCCCGGTACCGCTCCTCCTCCAGTGGAACTGGGGGGCTCCGGTACCGCTCCTGCCCCAGGGGAACCGGGGGAGCCCCGGTACCGCTCCTGCCCCAGCCCTGGAGAGAGGGCACCCGGTACCGGCTCGGCCAGCGGGGACAGCGAAGCAGCGCCGGGGCTCTGGGCGGATTTCCCGGAACAGGGAGAGGAGCGGGAGGGAGGGAGGGATACAAGGGAGGGGGGGGGGGGAGGAAAAAACCAAACAAAACAAAACAAAAAGCAGGAAAAATAAAAAAGGGGGAGGGGGGGAAAAGGGAAAAATATTGGGGGGAAAAAAAAAGCAGGCTGCGAGCCAAAGCGTCGCCAAAGCCCCTCCGCCCCCGGGCTCCCGCAGACAAAGGGGCGGCGGGGCGGGCCGGGGGCGGACCGGGGCTGCTCGGTGCCCGGTGCCGGGGGCGGGCCGGGGGCTGCTCGGCGCTGGGGGCTGCTCGGTTCTCGCTGCTCGGTGCCCGGGGCCCCCCGGCGGTGCCCGGCTTGGCCACCAGCCGGGCTCCCTCAACAGCGCAAGTTTCCACCGGGCACCGCCACGGAGTTACGCTGGGGGGGCGGCCCCGCCGTGTCCGTCCGTCCGTCCGTCCGTCCGTCCGCCGCTTTGTTCCCGGAGGATGCGGCGCGCCTAACCCCGGCGCAGGCGGTGGGGCCGCAGCGGGGGCAGGGGCAGCCCTCCGCCGGAAAACTCCGCGCCGCCCTCCTTCCTCCTCCTCCTCCTCCTCCTCCTCCTCCTCCTCCTCCTCCTGCTCCTGCTCCTGCCGCTGCCGCTCGCAGCCCCGGCGCGCAGCGATGCTGGCGGGGCCGGCGGGCGGCGATGGAGCGGGGCGGTAGCGCGGAGCCGCCCAGCACCGCGGCCCCTCGGGCGGCTGCCCGCGGCCCCTGAGGAGGAGGAGGAGGGAGAGGAAGGCCGGGGCGGCCAGCGGAGCGCGGCCATGGAGGAGTGGCGGCAGTGCGGGCGCTGGCTCATCGACTGCAAAGTTTTGCCCCCGAACCACCGGGTGGTCTGGCCCTCGGCCGCGGTGTTCGACCTGGCGCAGGCGCTGCGGGACGGGGTGCTGCTGTGCCAGCTGCTGCACAACCTGTCCCCCGGCTCCATCGACCTCAAGGACATCAACTTCAGGCCGCAGATGTCCCAGGTAGGAGCGGAGAGGTGGATGGATGGAGGGGTGGCCGGGTGCGGAACCCCCGGGAGCACCTGGATCCCGGGATGCGGCTGCTGCTCTGCACAACTTGGTGGGAGATGGGATGGGATGGGGTGGGAGACCCTCTGTTTCACCCCCTCCCGGTTCAAATGCGGTCGAGAAATTAGGATAAAAATCTGAGAATGCCCCATAGCCTCTCCCTTTACTCGGATAAAGTAAAAGCCCTCCTCTGTTAAAAATTAAGGGAATGCCCCATAGCCTCTCCCTTTATTCGAAATAAGTAAAAGAACTCCTCTGTCTCCTTTGCTCTGATGTTTGTGGGTTAATTTCCCCACCACCCCGCAGCCCCTCCCAGGCTTTCTCCCCCGGTTTCTCTCCGGGAAAGGCTCCGGGGCAGTGAGAGCAGCCGGGGCAGGAGGGAAACATCCCCCTGGTGTTTACAGCCGTGGCGAAACAAAAGCAAATAGCAGGGCATGGAGGAGATGGGATTATTGGGGGTTTTCGTGGAGGCGCTGCTCCGTCTGGGATGTGCGGGAGGAGCGGGCGCCGGGACCAAAGTTTGGCTGGGAAGACTCAAAGCAAAATAAATGAGTAAATTTATGAAAACACGCGAAGCTCTGGTGAGGCTGCCCCGAGCCTGGCCGGGCAGGGAGCGAGGCCGGAGCAGTGCCCGAGCCCCGGTGCTGCATCCCTGATGGGGATGGGGGCCTCAGGGCAGGGACCCCATTCCACCCTTGCCCTGTTCTCCCATTTGGCTCCTTTAAAAGGGGCTCCATCCTCGGAAGTGTTTCCAGTTGTTGGTTTTATGGAAGGAGGCTTAAACAAACAGAAAAAAAAAAAAAAGGGAAAAAAAAAAGAAAAAAAGAAAACAAGAAGTAAAATCAGCTCAGCTCAGGTTGTTTTTTGTCTGAGAGCTCCGCTGGTGTTTGTGCAAGCTGGGCCGCGGGTATTTGCATGGGAATCGGGAAGTGAAATCGATCGGAACGAACGAAACGGGGCTTTGTGCCCTGCCCGCCGGCAGCCCCTGCGTGTTGACAAGTTCATGTCAGAGCGTCGGCTTTTATTTTTGAACAACAGGTTCTGGCGGTGAAATCTGAAGGGAAACTTTCTGTCTGTGACTTCAGGGATAAATAAACCCCCTGTGCCCGCAGGAGCTCAGTTCCTGTGCTGTGAGAGTGAATGCCTCTCCCTTTTTCCGCTGGAGTTTCCCTCCAGGACGATGTTTTGATGTTTTTTTTTTTCCAGTGTGTCCCCTTCACCCAGCAGGACACAGCCACGTGTGGCTGCTGTGGCTCAGGACGGCAAATTTGGAGCCCCTTTTTTTGGGGAGCAAAGTGCGATTTGCTGTGAGGAGGAGGATCCTGCAGAGCACCGGGATGGGGATCCCCAGCCCCACGGCGAAACCATCCCCCAGTAAATAAATAAAAACACGTCCTGATGCCTCTGCCCTGGGTGGAACAATGCTGGGAGATTTCCTCTTGGCTTTCCAGCCTCTGAACTGATCAGACTGCTTTCCGCTCGCGCTGATGTTTCCAAATTTAAACTGCAGTGCAGGAGCTTCCCTACAACGTGCTGGGAATGGCACGCTGTGTTTTGGGGTTTTTTTTGGGAATACAGTAGTCCTACAAGGCTCATTTTGGTGTGGCAGTTGCCCTGTGGTGGGGAGGTCAGGATGGGTTTGGAGTTGTGGCACTTGGGGACGTGGTTTGGTGGCAGATTTGGCACCAAATCTGGCTTGGGCTGGATCAGAGAGGGCTTTTCCAGCCTGAGCTCTGGTTCTGTGGGAGCTGTGATGCTGGGCTGGTTTGGGATGAGGTTTGGAGAGGAGGCTTCTGCTGTCCCTGCCTAGTTGGAGGGGACAGTTCCCAGCCCTGCTGTCTGCAATAAAATTGTTTATTACAATAAAATTGTAATACATTTTTTTGCTTATCCCACCTGGCTGTTCTCACAGCTCTAAGGGCTGATTGGGGTGGGTTTGGTGCCTCTGAAAATCAGATCATTTGAGGGGAGCAGCACAGAGCTGAGCCCACAGGAGTGCAGAGCATCACCTGGAGTGGGAGTGGATGCTCTGCTGGTGCCTCATCCTCAGCCAGGATGGGGCCCAAACCACTCTGGAATCAGCCTTTATGTTTGATGTTTTTGCTAATTCCTGGGAATTTGGCTTTTCCCCAGGGTGGTTAAAGGCACTTCTGCTGCCCTGGGGTGATGGGGATGATGGAGGGGCTGAGCCCCCCTGGATGCCCCAGCCCTGCTGAGGCTCTTGGGGGCACTTCAGTGTCTCTGGGCCAGATTTCAGGGGAATTGTGTAGGAATCCATCCTTGCCACCTGTGATGTGCTCAGACACGGGGCAGGGGTGTGCACTGAGGAACTTCAGAGGCTGTTTTTGATGATAAATGCACATTTTGCCTGGCTGGCTGGACTGGCTAACCAGCTGTCTGCCTCACCGGAGAGCTCATTTTGTTATTAATCAGGTGAAGTGCCAGGGGACAAGACACTTGTGCTAGACTTGAAACAGCCAGTAAAATACTCTGTCATCCACCTTTCCCTCTGAATTAAGTGAGGTGTGCAGGTGTGCAATGAAAAACAGATTTTTGCCCGAGGTGAGCAGCGTTTCAAAGGCCAGAGGTGAAATCACATCACTGCACAGAAACACTTCAAGATCCAGGCACTTGTGTGTTATTTTTTTTTTTTTTCTTTTTAATCCTTTTCTGTGCTGATTTGTTTTTCCTTGCAGCTGTTGGAGGTGTGATGAGAGCTGAGGTTGGAGTGTGGAGGGATTGGTGTCCCTGTCCTCCCAAAATGTCCCCAAACTCATAAAACCTCCCTGTGCTTGGAAGTGTTTCCAGTTCCTGGTTGGTTTGGTGGATGGAGGCTTAAACAAATTGCAAAAAAAAGGAGAAAAAAATAGAAAAAAAATTAGAAAAAAAAATAGAAAAAAAGAAGTAAAATCAGCTCAGGATGACTGAGCTGAGAGGCCAGGCTGGCCATGCAGCAGTAGGGGGTTATTAAGCATAATACTTAATGCTTAATTAAATAAATGAGACAAATCACCCCGTTAGTTGCAGTCTGAAGTTTGCTTTATTTTCATATTCAGTTTCAGTGACCCCAGATCTGCTCCTTGGTGGGGCCTGGGAGGATGGGATGACCCCAAGAACCTCCAGAGTGGCCAAGAAAATAAACAGGAAAAAGAATCTTGAGTCCCAGCTCTCTTGTGAGAGTCACTGGACGTGAGGGCAGTTTGGATGGAGCGAAACTTCATTTCTGCTCTTGGTTTCTGTTTCTGGAGAGCTGGGAACGGCATGGGGGTGATTGGTGCTTATTGATCATTGTGTCTGTGGCTGTGGTTGGCTTTCTGGGGGTGTCATTCAGGGAGATTTTCCAGCCAGAGTATTGTGCAGAGGATGTTGGAATTTACAGAGGTGGGAGCCCTGTGCTTTGCCATCCCCAAAATCCCACTCCTCTCCCCATTCCCATTCCTAATCCCAGCCCTCTGCCACCGTGTGAGACAAAGAACTTTAAACTTTACATCTTCATCAATAATTAGCTTTGAGTCTTAATTTTGTTAAATCTCTGGTCAAATACAAATTAAATGACTCTCCACTGCTTGTTTCAGCATTAAAAAAAAAATATGTGCACTAAAACACCTGCATGTTTGGGTGAGGTTAATATTGGTGCTGTGAATTTTGTGAGGTTTTCCCTTTTTTTTTCCTTTTCTTGGCATTTGTCTTAGATAAAATTAATTCTTCTTGACAGGGCCTTGGATGTGTTTGGGGGTTTGGTACCTTGGATGTGTTTGGGGGTTGGCAGGGCAGCCTGGTTGGAGCAGAAATGTCATGGGGGCTGCATCAGCTGTGCCAGACAACATTTGCAGGATTCGATCAGGAATTATCCAGGAAAACTGGGGGGATCTGGGAGTTTCCTGCAGAATTCCAGATCTCTGTCCCTCCTCTGGTTCAGTCTCATCCCTCCTGGGGATGCTCTGAAGGGCATTTCTGCTCTGAAATGGGTTAATTCAATGGGAAACAACTGAGGAAGAAGTAATAACACCCCAAATCCTGCCCCACTGCCCCGTCCTGGCTGTCTGAGCACTCTCTGTGGGTTAAGAAAGGTGAAAATTGGTGCCTGCACAAAGCTGTGGTGGTGTGATTTAACATCAAGACTCCCATGGATATCACCCCCCCATCAAAGGCTGGTCTGGGCAAAAATATCTCTGCAAAATATCTTCATGGTCTCTGCTGAAAATCTTCATGGTCTCTGCTGAAAATCTTCATGGTCTCTGCTGAAAATCTTCATTTTCCTGCTCCTGAACCTCCTGGATTCTGGAAGTGGAGCAGCCACAGAGTGGATGTGTTGGTGGGTGCACAGAGTTGGATTTAGCAGCAATGGCCAGCTCGTTAGGGATTGTTATTTGGGAGCACACTGACATCTCTCCAGAGGGAATCCAGCCCCGCCTGCAGCACCTGGAGGTTTGATTGGGGCCCTGGGGGCTGATGAGAGGCAGCAAATTTAATTGGAGTGATGGCTGGGCTGCCCACTGCTCTGCAGAAAACTGCAGCCCCACGCTGCCTGAGCTGTCACATTTACCTCTTCTTTTTCCTCAATTTGCCATCAAAATCCTTTATATATTTATATATTTTATTGGTTTATTGGTGATGGAGGTGCTGCTTTGCTGTGCCTCTGCAGGAGCAGGTGGCTCTGAGCCTCCCCCAGGTACAGGGGAGGTGGGGGATGCTGGAGGATTTGGGGCAGGTGATTATTCACAAGGCTTTGGGGTTTTTAATGTGCCACTTGAAGGGTTTATAGCTGCAGTGCTTGTAATTGCTTCCATATGTCATGATAGCAGTTAAATATAATTTAATATTATCAGGGCTTCGTGGGTTCTTTGAGCAAGGTTTGTGTAGCTACTCTTGATTTACCCTGCTCAGCTCCTCTGGCTTTTTTGTTTATTCTCTGCTTTTTTGAAAGTGAGTTCTGTTCCAAAAAAGAAAAAAAAAGAAAAGTGAAAAATGGCCTGGTTGCATATCCCTGTTTACTGTGTCTCACTGACTTCCCGTTGGGATGTGCTGAGACTTGCAAAGGGAGAAAAGGGGAAAAAAAAGGGAAAAAAGGAAAAAAAAAAGGGAAAAAAAGGTGCTCTGTGTGAGCTGCTGCCACTCTTCCTGCCCAGCCCCACTCAGACCCCAAACCCTTCTGGGAGCCTCTTTGTGACCCTCTGAGCTTGGAGCATCCAACTGAACCTGCAGCTGAAGGCTCATAAATATTCAATATTCTGGTGGGGCAGGAGAAGGTGCAGGGTGTTGGATGGATGCTGTGAGCGGTGCCAAGCAACCTGAAAAGCAGTGAAAACTTTTATTTTTTTATTTTCTTCACGCTCTCGAATGATGGATGAGAGCTAAATACCTGCATTAAACACCTACCAGCAACGGGCTCTTGAATGAATGGATGCCTTAAAAAAAAAAAAAAGAAAAAAAAAATGTGATTTGGTTGGGTTTTTTTCAAGCTGCCTCCTGTCCCTGTTGATGAGCTGTAAGAAGTGCTTGGCTGGTCCAGCCTGCTCGGGGTGCTGTGCCAGGAGCAGGGGGATTTCTGGCACTGCCCAGCTGCTGGGGCTGGCTGAGGAATTGGGGAAATGAGGGAATTTGGGGTGGATTTTGTGGGAGGGCTGAGCATCCCCCACCTCAGCCTGCTGGGATGGGACCCAGCACCCCAAATTCTGTGGGTGTGGGAGCCCCAGACCCTTTTCCTTCAGCTCATCTGGAGCCAGAAGGGACCTGAATTTTGGCAGGGACAGAAATGTTGCTTCAGACTGAGCCTGGGTGGGATGGACAGACAGGGCTGGGCTCTCCCTCCTGGCTGCAAACAGAGCACAGAACTTTGTACATTTAACAAATCTGTGCTGCTCTCCAGGTGTCTCATCCCCATCCCTGGCATTTGTGGCTGTGCAGATGCTGAGCCCCGTGCCTGGGGTTTGATTTTTCCCTGCACATTTTGTGCTTCTGGGAGTGTTTGTCTGAGATCCTGGACTAGCCCAGCCCTGGAGGTTGGTCTGAATTAACCCAAGGTTTAGCTCAGAAAGGCTTTTTTGGGGTTTCTGTCTGTGATGGGTGTTTGGGCTGTCTGAGTCCCCCCTCCTGTGTCAGGGGGTGTTTGTGCTCTACCTAAAGCCACAAGGGCTCCACTGTGGAAGGAATGGTGAAAATACCAGGTGTAGATGCAGCTTGCTGCTCTGTGGAGGCTCTGAAAAGCCCAGTTCTCCTCAGGAAGGTCACTGCAGATCATGTGCGGCCATCAGATTCCCCAGCCTGGTGTAACCAGTCCTACAGAATGAATTTCTGGGCACCTCTCTGGATCTCTTTGGATCTTTTTGGACATTTCCCTGCAGTCCCCAAGCAGTTGTGTGAGAGCTGCCAGCCCTTCCTGCCCCAGGACAGAGGATGTGCCTCCTCTGGCCGGCACCCTTTGCCCTGAGGAGGCACTGTGGGATCTGTTCCTGTTTTGTAACCCTGCTGGACAGCCAGGATCCAGCTGCAGGAGCCTCCTCTGCCTCCCTGGACAGCCCCAGCCTGACTCATATCCTGACTGCTCCTCGTGGCTCTGCAGTGCATGCACTCTGTGCTGCAGACCCACCAGAAAATCTGATTTTTATTCACTGGGTTTTTCAGGATTGGGTTTTCCAGCCTTGCTGCAGCTGGGGAGCATCTCCCATCTCTCAGTGCCCTCTCCCAGCTGTGCTCCAGGTGATGGAGCTGGTTTGGCTCCCTGGGATGGGAGCTTGGGAGGGCTCTGTGCCTCTCTGGGCTGTCCCTGGAGCTCCAGCAGGGACCAGGACCCTGTGCCTGCCCCCACTGGGGCCTTGCTTGGCCCCCAGACCTCCAGGATTTGGTAAATGAGGAGAAGGGGAAGGTTTAAAGGTTCCCATGGAGGAAATTTGTTCTTTATCTTGGAGCATTTGGCTGAACACTGATGGAGGAGTGTGGGATTTGCTGGATGAAGGAGGAAATGATGAATCTGACTCTATGTTCTTAGAAGGCTAATTAAATATTATATTACATACTATATCTTATATTTTATTTTATATTATATTTTATTTTATACTGTGTACTCTATACTATACAATATATTATATATTATATATTACATATATATTACATATTACATATTACATATTGTATATTATACATTACATATTATATACCATATATTTTATTTTATATTTTATATTTCATATATTATATATTACATATTATATATTATATATTACATATATATTATAAATTATATAATATTTTATACTATATATGATCATGGATTATATTATATTATATTATATTATATTATATTATATTATATTATATTATATTATATTATATTATATTATATTATATTATATTATATTATATTATATTATATCATATCATATCATATCATATCATATCATATCATATCATATCATATTATAGAATACAGAAAGGATACAGACAGAAGGTTACAAAGAATGATCATGAAAACTTGTAACTCCTTCCAGAGTCCTGACACAGCTTGACCATAATTGTTCATTAAGTCAAAACAATTCACATAAAACCAATCAAACAATCACCTGTTGGATAAACAGTCTCCAAACCACATTGCAAAGCAGCAAAACACAGCAGAAGCAAATCAGATAATATTGTTTTCATTTTTCTCTGAGGTTTCTCAGCTTCCCAGCAGAAGAAATCCTGGGCAGAGAGGATTTTTCAGAAAATGTGTCAGTGACAGAGGGGGGAGTGAATTGGCCCTTTTGGAGCACTGACATATTTTGGTGTGTTTGATGGTGGTTTTCAGCTCAGTGGAACATCTGGTGTGTCTGAAGGGGGAACAGAGGAGGTTTGTGCCTGGGGAAGGGGAGGAGTGATTTGTGTTCAGCACCGCAAACACTGAATTATCTGTGAAATCCATGGAAATTGGGGGCACCCAGTGCCTGGAAAACAAACGTGCAGCCAGGCTGGGAGCAGGGCAGTGCCTGTGCTGCTGCCAGAGCTGGGGCAGCTCCCGGGCCCTGCAGGAGAGCCCAGGGCAGCCTCTGGCTCCGGGATTGCCCTGCAAGGAGGGGTTCTTGGCTTGGCAGGATGAGTTTGGCTCCTTGGGCTTTGTCAGAGCAGGGAATGCTCTCAGAGCACTCAGATCCGTGCAGGATAGAGGTTTGTCCTAAAGCTGAGCCTTGCTCCTGGCAGGTTGGGTTTGGGGCAGAAGCAATGAGAATGGGAGATCTGTGATGGTGTAAATGTGTTTTATATATAAAATATGGGCTAGAGAGTTGTGTAAAATATATAAATATTTTATATAAATATTTTATTTATATATATAAATATTTATATCTAGAAATAAATACTATATTTATTTATATATATAGTATTTATATCTAGAAATAATTACTATATATATAAATAAATAAGTACTATATATATTTTTTATATATCTGTATATCTATATAGATATATATCTTTATATCTTTAGATATATTTATATTTTATCTATATGTATTTTATATATTTCTATAAAAATATTTTATTCATACCTATACTTTATTTTTATATTTTATATATTTATATTTATATATCAATTCATTCTATATAGTATTCATATTTATATTTAATTTATATTAATATTTTATTTATATAAAATATATATTTTAAAATATATATAAAATGTATAAAAGTTATATATTTATATATAACTAAATATATAAATAAAAATATATAAAATATATAGTTAAACATAACTAAATATATAAAAGTTTATGTATTTATATATTTATAAAATATATTTATATGTAAATAAAATGGTGTTTCTTTAAGACATGGCGTGTGTGAAAGCCTGGAAATCCCAGGCTGAGTGGCATGGCCCCGGGACAGGAAATGTGCACAGCACTGGGACAGCCTTGTGTGCACATTTTGTGTTTATGGGAAGCACTTTCTCATGTGAGTGATCTTCCAAGAAAATCACTGGTGAGCCTTGGAAAGGGGAGGAGACAAAACAAAACCAACAAAAAAAAGAGACAAGGCTTTTCCTCCCATAGCTGTGGGAGAATTGTGGCTTTAGACAGAAAATAAACCAGAAAATTTCCTTGTAAACTTTTCCTTTGGTTACAATGCATTATAGACTTTGGGAATGGGGATTGCATGAGCACAAAGAATTCTGCAGAAAAGAGGAGTTTTTGTGAAGGGCTTTCTGAAATAATTAAAAGTGTCACCTGGGATCTTGCCAGATGTGAATGATCCCATTCCAGGTCACAGGGCAGACATCACAGATTTGTCACCTCACTTTAACCCTTCCTCATCTGTTGGGAAGGGTGAAAGTTTGACAAGAAAGTCTCACAGATATGTGTGCTTGGCAGAAAGATTTTTGGATGTAGAGTCTGATGAAGGAATAGAGATGGAAGCAAGTTTTGATATAGAAGAAAAGAATTGCTGAGCCAGTCTCACTGGGTAACCAAGGAGGCAAAGGGTGTGTGAGTTAGAATGGGTTTTTATGGCTTAGAGCAAAGGATAAACCCACCCCAAACAAGAAGATGTTTTTACCAAGCAGAAAGAGAGCACAGGCAAACAAGGCAGCAAATGCTGCAAGTAGAAAAAAGCTCTCAGAATTTTCCACTGCAAGAAAACTGAAAAACAACTTCTAGCTTAAACTAATAATGTACTAGTAAACTAAAAATGTACTAGCTTAAACTGTAATGTACTGACTTTGAGTGACTGGAGAACAGTAACGTGAATATGGTGATTACAGTAGTTATGATGGGCTGTAGATAAAAGTTAAGGTACAGATTGGTCCTACTGTATTAAGATGCTCAGCAAAGAAAAGTCTATAATGCATTGTAACCAAAAGAAAAGGATATAATGCATTTGTAACAAAAAGAAAAGTCTATAATGCATTGAAACCAAAAGAAAAGTCTCTAATGCATTTGTAACCCAAACTCAGGGTCTCCAGGCCTGCCTGCAGCTGGAGCTGACAGCTGTGGGCACAGCTCTGTCACCACAAGCACAACTCGTGGAGACAATAAATTGCATTTTGGAGAGCCCCCTGGAGTCCCCATCCCTCATTTTGGCTCTCACCCATCAGTTTTGGCTCCCAGGGGTTGGGATGCTCACACTGATGCAGGAGGGCACTTCCAAGGGATTTCCCACCTCAATTGCTGCCCCTCCCTGCAGCTTTGGCCGCCTGGAGCTGATGCAATCAGCGTCTCTCTGCTGGGAACTTCACCTGAGATGCAGAAATCGTGGTCAGATACCCTGAGCAGCCAAACCTGTTCCTTTGGGGCAGGCTGAGAGCCCAGACAAACCCTTTGCTGCTCCCCTGCTGCATTTTCCACCCTCTGCGTGTTCAGGTGCACGTCCCCAAGCTCTCCCCACATAGAGAACACCTAAATATTTTTTTTTTCTTAGGTTAGAAGTGAATTTTCCTGGTATTGGCAGCTGGTTTATCTCGGGAAGGGTAATGAGGAGGCCCTAATGAAGCTACAGTATCTGCCTGAGAGTGGGGTTTTAGCCAGGTTCTTGCAAGAAGCATTTCTAATTAGGAGAGATTTAATTCCAGATTTTTGTCATCCCCCCACCCCCTTCCCCTCTTAATTATATTTGCTAACGTGTTTAACAGCTTTCCCTTCAGAAAAGAACAATTTATTCAAAGGTCATAAATAGATTCTGGCCTTAATTACTCCAGGAGCCACACTGGGCTGCTCTGGAGAAAGAAATCCATGGGGAATGCTGAACCTTTCCCAGCTGGATTTATCTGGGCTTGAAATTATTTTATTTTCACATTCCCCCCATCAAAGACACCTCCAAAAAAACCCAATAGCTGAATCCACATTTGTGCCCAGCTGAAATCCACTGGGACCTTGTAGCTGATTTCCCTGAGTTTTTGGAGCAAATCACAGAGTCTTCCTTGATCTCTTGAAATTTGTAAGAAATTATAAATAATATAAAATAATATTATATTATAAAAATTATATAATGTAATGTACATACTATATATAGTATAATGGTATATATTAGTATAATATATATAATATATATAGTATATATATATACTATATATAATATATATTATATATATAATATATACAGCATAACATACTATAGTATACCATTAAAATAAGATATTTTATATTATATATAAAATATAAATTTATATCTAAAATATATAAATAATCTATAATATATATTATTTATATATAAAATATATGAATATATACTATATTTTATTTTCTGTATAAAATAAAAATGTATATATCTAATATATAGAATAGAATATATATACTTTAGAATGTAATATCTAATATAATATAATATAATATAATACAATACTATATTATATTATATTATATTATATTATATTATATTATATTATATTATATTATATTATATTATATTATATTATATTATATTATATTAATTATAATGTCTTGGGGTGTTTTTGTTGATTAGTTTGGGATCCCCTCATTGCTGTGGTTGCTGAGCTGGAGCAGAGCCTGGCTGGGGGCAGTGGCAGAAGGACAGAAGGACAGGGCTGAGCTGTTCCTCCTCCTCAGCCCAGCTTAGGTTAATAGTTTTTGTAACCTCCAGATTTTGGAGTGGCTGCAACATCTGTTCCAAGTGATAATAATGCAGTGCTGAGGGGGAATTAGCATACAGCTGCCAGGGCTGGGGGAGAGCCTCTATAGAAAAAGAAATGAATTTATTGATGGAAGATGAAGCCTCATTGAGTTTTCATAGTTCTGGTAATTCTGGCAGCGTGGGCAAAATCTGTTCCTGTGCAGTGGGAAGGGCTGGGCTGTGGGATTTGATGTGATTTGAGGCTCCTGTGTCTTTTGTTTTGTCATTTCACCCCAAGCCAGGAGTTTGGGTTCCTTTGGAAGGCTCCATCTGCCAGATGAGCCCTGGTTGGGCTGGCTGTGTGTGTGGGGAATATTCAATATCCCTGGGAATAACTCTGCTCTCTGAGACCTGATCCAGTGGGTGCCATCCCTGCACTTTGTGCTCATCAAAATCTCTTTTCCTTGCACTTTGGCCAAGTTTGTGTTGGCACTTCCCAAATGAGTTCCCTGTGCTGATCCCTCTCCATCCCTCATCATCCTCAGGGCTCAGGATCCAGCACTGAGGTTCAATATTTCCATGGCTCTCCCTCCCCTGGTGTTTCCCTGGCATCCTGTGATGTGACACTTCAATTTCTCCTTGAGGAAAGGCAGACAAACATTGCTTTTGTTGCTTTGGGGAAATGCAGGAGAAGGTGATTGAAGTGTTCTCTGAAGCCTCACAGACTTGAAAGCAAATTTAAAATGCCCAGGTTTTAAAATTTACAAACCCAGAGTGATGATTGGTGAAATTCTGGATTCTGGAGGGATTCCCCTATAAAATAATACAAAAATTAAACTGAAGCCAACCCACGTTCAGCTTTGGGCTTCCAGCAACAAGAACTAAGTGAACAGAATTATCTGGTTTATGTGTTTAAACCATCTTAAACACCTGATTTAAATGGATATGAATGAAAGGAGTGAGAGTAAAACTGCAATAAATCCAGAGGGGCAGAGAGGAATTACCAAAGACATGGGGCAGAGGGAAGGAATAAACCCCTGTAACCACCAAATTTTCCAGAGTCTCTTCACAGGAAAATCTCTTTTTCTTTGAGAAGATGCAGAACTGCTCAAATCTTATGTTTGTTTTTTTTTTTTTAATTTTTAAATTTTTTTGTTTAGTTTGGGGTTTTTTTTGTTTGGTTTTGTTTTGATTGGTTGGTTTTGTGGGTTTTTTTTTGTTGTTGTTGGTTTTTTCCCCTCTGATTTAGAGGGGTTCTTTTTGGTTTCTTGGGGTTTGTTTTTTTTTTGTTTATTTGTTTTTTGTTTTTTTTTTTCCCTCTGATTTAGAGAGGTTTATTTTCGTTTTGTTATTTTTGGGTTTTTTTGTTGTTTATTTGTTTTGGTTATTTGTTGTTGTTGGGGTTTTTTTCCCCCCTGATTTAGAGGGGTTTTATTTTTTGTTTTTGTTTTTTTTTCTTTTTTTGTTAGTTTCTTTGGGGGGGAGGGTTGGGTTTTTTGTTTTTTGTTTTTTTTTTCTCTGATTTTTAGGGGGTTTTTTTGTTTGTTTGTTTGCTTGCTTTGTTTCTTTTGTTTTTGTGTTTTTGTTGTTTTTGTTGCTGCTTTTTTTCCCCCTCTGATTCAGAGCTTTATTTTTGAGAGACAGCCCTTCTCCCAGCAGCGTGAGGCTGTGAGGATGCTGTGTGACACAGCCAGGCTGTCAGGAGCGTGGTGGCTCTATAGAAACCCGTTATTCAGCCGAGCAGGGCTGTCATTACCTGCCTCTGCTGCTCCCCAAAAGAGATATTTAACTTGTCTGTGCTCCAGGTGCTTTAATGCCTGCTTGGGTTTGTCTCTGGCACGTCAGCAGCCGGGCTGGGAGTGCTGAGGGATCAATGTGGAGCTTCTCCTCCCTCCACCCATTGAGGCTTTTACTCAAAAATTGGACAAAAATCCTCCTGGCTCTGGCTGCTCATCCCGCCCAGGGCTGGCTCAGGTCTTTGGGGTTTGACATTTGCAGTGTCTGTGGATGTGAAATGGATTTTTCAGCCTCCCACCCTGCTCTCCTTGTGTTGTGCTCCCTGGAGTCCCAGGAGAACCAATAATCCCAGGGGTGATGGGGTCATTCCCATCCCTGGGTGTTCTGGCATTGTTATTCCTGTTATAACTTTTCTGGGGGGAAATAAACCCAAACAACTGTTGGATTTTCACAGTTTTGTGGGTCTAAGGCAGCTGGGAAGAGCTGTGGGCTGCTCCCACACCCTGCTTCTTCAGGAATCTGCTCAGCACTGGATGTGAGTGCCCAAAAGCGCCACTTACCTGTTACTGTTTGCACTACTTTGAGTTATTTGCGCTGCTTTCTGGATTATTTTTGGACTCCCAGGTCCAAGCTCCACTTGGTACCAGGCCCTTTGCAAACAGATCCTGGGCAGAGGTTATCCAGCTAATGTGGGAATGCAGAGCACCCAGATCTCACCGTGCCTGAGCAGAACCATTGGCTGTGAGGGTGATTTGTTGTCCCTCTGCCCTGCTAGGGCTTGGGGAGAGACAGCTGGGCTGGATTTTGTAATCCACAATTTGTTTTGGTCAGGAAAGGGCTCAGCTGCTGGTTTATTGCTGGGTTATAGCTGGTTATGTTATGTTGGTGTGTGGCTGTGTGAAGGGAAGGGGACAGAAGTGTGAATTCTTCCTCCCCTCCTCTTCCTCATCCTGCTCCTGGGGTGGTGCTGGGTCCCAGATTTAGGACATGGATCCTTTTGCAGGAAGTTTGGAGAGCTGTGGGACACTCTGTGCCCTCCACAGCATTCCCTGGGTGCTGTCCCTTCTCCAGGCTGCCCAGGGGCACCCCCAAACCTGAACGGAGGCTGGAAGGGAGCTGAGCTGCATTTCCCAGCCCTCCAGAGGGTCTGGGAGCAGTTTTTGGGGTCACACTGACCTGCTGTGAGACCTTGGAGGAATGAAGGGGTCCAAGGCACAGGCAGAAGTTTGGAGGTGCTCTGTGACCATCCCTCCTGCCTGGCTGCTGTCCCAGGGCCCCTCTGCTGTTTTCCTGGGGATTTGGGCTCATGTTGGGAGTGGTGGTGGTGCTGTCAGGCTGTGGGATGTGCCTGGAGGTGGGGAAGGAGGATTCCTTCCATCCTGGTGGTTGTGCAACCCTGGAGTTCCTCCCTGAGCGTTCAGAGCTGGGCTCTGACGCTGAGCTACTCCATAGGCAATGCTGAACCTTTCCCAGCTGGATTTATCTGGGCTTGAAATGACTTTGTTTGCACACTCCCCCCATCAAAGGCGCCTCCAAAAAAACCCCAAATAGCTGCATTTACATCTGTGCCCAGCTGAAACCCACTGGGACCTTGTAGGTGATTTCCCTGAGTTTCTGGAGCAAATCACAGCATCTCCCTTGATCTACTGAAATTTGTTTTATAAGATATGGAGGTGTTTTTGTCCAGAAGTTTGGGCACAGAGCAGCTGGGAGCTCATTCCATGTGCTGGAGGAGGGACAAGAGTTCAAAAGTTGAGTGTCTGAGTGAGCCCAGCAGCTCCATACCAGGGGAGAGCTGACATGGCAGGAAACCAGAACTGCATTTCAGATGGTTGCATCACTTTTCCAGGATGTTCCTTGCATTATTCAGTGCAGTGTGAAGAAAGTTTCCCGGGGTGGAAGGAGGCATTTGGGAGTGGAGGAGGATTAAAAATTCCATGAAATCTCTTTGGTCCTTCCTGCCAAGTTAGGGAATGATGGATCAGGAGTGTGAGGGTGAGTGCTGGGCTCACAGAGCTGTCCCTGGGCTCACAGAACTCAGGGATTTGGGATCTGGGAGGGGCCCCCAGGGGCTGCCAGCACCCTCTGGAGCTCCACCTGTGCTGTTCCAAAGCCAGAGGTGGAACAGCTTTGTTCCCTGGACGCTCCAATGCCCATCCCCAGGGTAGATGATTGTAGATGGTAATGATTGATGTAGATAATGATTGTTGTAGATAATGATTCCACTTCTGATTCCCAGAAGTACTCCAAGGCTCTCCTCTCACCACTGGCCTCCCTCTATCTACTATCACAAAACTCCCCCCAGTCACACTACTCCACATAACCTTGCCCTCACTAAATCCTGCTCTCTTAACCATCCTAGCTATCCTCTCAGCAGCCCTGGGGGGATGAGTGGGTCTCAACCAAACACAAATCTGAAAAATCCTGGCCTTTTCTTCCATCTCTCACCTAGGCTGAATACAATCATCATCATCTACAGTGTTTTACAGGGATGTGAGCAGTGCTTGGCTCCTCAGCCTCTCCTCCCTGCAGCCCTTGCCAGAGCTCCAGCAGGCAGATGTTGGTCCCTGCCCCAGCCCTGGCCTGGAATGCTGTTCCTGGTGGAGTGTGCTCCAGGAAAAGCCTCCATCTGCTCCCTGAGTGTGAGCAGAAGTGACAGGTCACGATGACTTTACATGACATGTTATTTCTGCTGCCCTCCCTGAGGCACTCAGCAGCTGGAGAGCTTTTCCCCCATGGAGCTCTGCTTTGAATAAGAGCTTTTTGCATTGGAAGCTACACCTTAGGAGGGATGTTTTATTTTCCCTGGCTGTTTATAGCCCTGTAAAATATTGTGGAGCCTTCATTTTCCCCTCTTTGCATGGTCTCCGTTGCATTATGCAGAGGAACAATTTATTCCTAACAGCTCAGCCTAATGTGTGCCACAGCCATTTCCACAGGAGCCAGACCTGCCTTAATGTTTGCTGGATGGCTTTTTAAATGCATTTTGCTGGCTCCTAAACCAGGCTTTTTAATAGCTCCTGCTCAGAGCTGAGTGTACATGAGTCCGACAAAAACCTTGGTGCTTGTTCTCACACCTTAACTCTGGGCTTAAAAAATCCCTCCCTGAGTTCCACTCTGTGTGTGTGTGTGTGTGTGTGTTGATGGAGGCAGTTGCTAAGAGAAGGGATAATTTAAAGCAGAAGGAAGTCATACATGCAGCTGTACTAAAAATTAACTTCAGTTGGGTGGTACTTAGGAAATTAAAGCAGGGATGCTGCCAAAAAAATAAGAAAAAAAAAAGGGGAAATGAAGAGTCTGCATTTGACTGGGTGTTGATAGTGTCTTAACTGTGTCAATAAAGTCACTTTAATTCGTGGGTCAGTGAGCTTTTTTAGGGCTGCTGCCTGTTTAGACTTATTGATCCTCTCCCATTAAGCCCCAAATGTCCTTTCCTGTGCAGACAGTTCCCAGCCCAGTCCAGCAGAGTGGGTGGCTTTGGAAGGAGATGCAGTGGAGCTGCCGAGGAGGAATCAGATGCTGCTGCCAGTTCCCCTCTTCACCCCTCTGGCTGAAGCTCAGCATTAATGGTCCAGCCCAACATGTCCCTGGGGCCTTATCTGCATCCTCAAATTGTACCAAATTAATTAGCCTGGCACAGCAAAAAGCAGCCCAGCCTTCCCTAACGCTGTGCAAATGCAATTACCCTGCTCCCAGAGTTTATTTGAGATATTCCAATTAACAGGCAGCTTTGCTTGTGCACTGTCTGGTGGAGCTGCTCCTGTCTGGCTGGGAAATTCCTCATTAAATCCATGGAATCCCAGACTGGTTTGGGTTGCAAGGGACCTGGATGCTCGTGTAGTGCCCCAGGGCAGGGACACCTTGCACTGGAGCTCCTGAGGGCTGGGAAATTCTCATTAAATCCTGTTCCATGGAATCCCAGCCTGGTTTGGGTTGGAAGGGACTTGGATGCTCGTGTAGTGCCCCAGGGCAGGGACACCTTGCACTGGAGCTCCTGTCTGGCTGGGAATTTCTCATTAAATCCTGTTCCATGGAATCCCAGACTGGTTTGGGTTGGAAGGGACTTGGATGCTCGTGCAGTGCCACAGGGCAGGGACACCTTGCACTGGAGCAGGTTGTTCCAGAGGAAATGATGTCCTGGGGAATTGGGTTTGACAGGACCCAATTCCATTCAGGAATTCTCAGACAGCCAACCTGGATATTCCCATTGTCTCACAGGGAGATTTTCCAGTGGAGTTTTCCTGCTTAACAGACTAAATCAGTGCAGAATTACACAAATATTTGTGATTAATCCCCAACATGCAACTTCCCATTAAATAATTTACCAAAGCCTATATTGAAAAAAATATAGCCCCCCTCACAAAACACAGAATGATGTTCTTCCTTATTTTTAGCAAAGAAAAAAAAAAGATAAAAAAATATAAAAATATTTCTCTGCTTGTGTGTGTTTAACCCCTGTTAGCCTGGCTTAGAAAGGAGGAATTGCTTTACAGAAATATGAATCCAGGGCTGGAAACTGTTCGGTCAAAGCATTTTGGGAGGATTTTGGGAGGATTTCCAACCCCCTCTAGCCCCAGGTGCCAGCTTTGGGTGCACCCCTGATGTGTTACTGTAATAAATGAGTGTGTGGAGCTGCCAGGAATGGGATGTGGGTGTTAAATTAGAGGGTCCTGTTATCTTGTTATCCTCCCCGAGCATTAATTTATAGAAATATCCAGAGCCTTGTTTCCCGTAATCGCTGGGATCTGTTCTCAGGGGTGGTTTTTATGTGGTTTTTATGAGCTGGGGACCTGACCTTTTTAAGCAGCTTTACAAATTAAGTAGCCAGCAGATTAATTTTCTGTAGCCTGTTTTCATCATGGGGAGCAGGAACTGTTCTGCATTGCTGGGGCAGTAAATTTTACCTCTTGGCAAGGGAGGGAAAAAAAAAAATCTTCCAGATAAGGTAAAATTGTCACATCCTCAAGGAGAGATCGAAATAAATTGGGCAGAAATGAAGCTGCCCTTGTTTTAATTCAGGAGAGGTGAGGGACAGGGTTTTGCCCAAACCCAGGGAGGTTTGGAGTCTGCAAAAATGCCAAAATTTAAGCACTGCTCACTGCAGAAAGATCTTTAATTCATGGTGGTAAAAAATCTCTTGATATTTTAGGGAACTTCCCAGAACCAGACTCAGCTCTGGCTGGAGTCTCATTCAGTTCCACCCTTGCAAAAAAATAACTCGAAATGGAAGTGATTCCTTTTTGTTGCCTGTTTTGCTGCTGTGGTGTGAGTTGGGATAATTGGGCTGGTTTAGGACAGCCCTGCCCCTGCTGGGGCTCTGAGCATCCTCCCCAGAATTTGGATTTCCTTCCAAATAGGTGCCAGGATGGAGAAGTGATGGCTCCTGTGCTTTTCACCTGTTTTTCACTGATGTCACACTGATTGCAATGATGCTTGATACTCTCTAGTAAGGAATTAAACCTCTCCCTTTCCTCCACGAGGGCTGAAAATGCTTAATTGAAACCTTACAGATAAAACACAGCCTCTAATCTTAAAATCCTAATAAAAAAGAAACTCAGCCAACCAACATCACAGTAATGCCAGTGGCCTCTTCATCCTCCCCTTGATCAAAGTTCATTCTGATTTTTATCTGGTGCCTACATTAGAGGTGATGGTTAACCTTCAGATTTCCTGTGATACTCACAGTTACTCTTCAGTTAATTAATTTCCTTGCAGTGCTGCAAGGAGAGGAACTGAAACCCTGAATGCAAATTGCCCAGGGCAGCACGAGGGCTTTGGGCGGAAAGACAAATGGGTGTTTGTGCTTGTGGGTGGGTTTTCCTTTCCTGGGTTTGGGGTTGGTGTATTTGGGTTTTTGGGATGTGTTCTGAAGCTTTATGGAGCTGGTAGAGACTCATGGGGGGCTTCTCCTGCTGCCAGGGGAGTTCTGATATTAAATCAATTAAATATGATATTGTATTATATTATGCTATACTAAAACTGTACTAAAGAATAGAGAAAGGATACAGACATAAGGTTACAAAGAATGATAATGAAAACTCCTGACTCCTTCGAGTCCTGACACAGCTGATGGTGATTGGTCATTAAGCTAAAACAATTCACATGAAACCAATCAAACCTTGAATGATCCAACCACCTGTTGGATAAACAATCTCCCACCACATCCCAGAGCAGCAAAACACAGGAGAAGCAAAGGAGATAAATATTGTGAGGCTCCTCAGCCTTCCAGGAGGAGAAATCCTGGCAAATCCTGGATTTTTCAGGAAATATGACAGTGACACACCACAACAGAGGCTTGCAGTTTTTCCAGGCTTTTATTTCCTCCATCACCCATTTCAAAGGTAAAAGCTGTGAGTTATGAATGTTTTCCTTGGCTGAGGGTTTGCTTTGCAGGGGTGATTTCCCTGTGGGTGATGCTCTGTGGGATGAATGTGGCAGGAGTTTGTTTGCTCTGCCTCCTGGCAGGTACCCTGGCACTTCTTGCACTGAGGAGAACACCGCATTTGGCTGTAATTTTGGAGGCTTTGTGGGAGTGAAGTGAGGCTAATTGGGAAGGAGTCACCCCACAGCGTGACTGTGTGCAGAAAAATTGAATTTTCCCCGCCATGGATGAATAATGCCATGGCAGCCATACAAGCTCTTCCCAGAAAAGTCTTTTGCGTGTTGGAAGATTGCATGCTGCTGGTCTGATGGCAGAATTTCTAAAATCAGATTTCTTGAGGTGCTTGAAGAAAGCAGAGTCTGCAGTGAGGCCCCTGAAATGATTTTTTTCCTCTGGCTCATCTTAGCTCAGGGGTGTTTGGGGACTATAAAATCACAGATTTTATGGAAGTGACCATAAAACTCATTGGAGCCATAGGCAAGGACACTTCCCTCTAGACCAGCTTGCTCCAAGCCCTGTCCAGTCTGGCCTTGAACACATCCAGATATCAATGAATAATTAAAATCTACTCCTCCATATCTGATATATAAATATTTTTAATTCAGCTTGCATGTTTGATTATTATTTGTCTGTTTTGACGATTTTGCATGAATGGCACTGCAGTCCCCTGCTGCAAACGCCCTCCAATCCCACCCTGTGGCTCACAAACGCTTCAGAGCTTGGCTCCTCACCATTTTTTCAGGGCATTTTGGTTTCAAAGAGACAAAAACGAGTTGTGGGAATGCCTTGCATGAGCTCAGGCTTGCAGGCTGCACCCAGAGCTTGACCTGACAAGGCTCTATTTGCTGGCTTGGCTGCTCTGGACTCATCTGAGAGTCGCACCAGAGCTGTTCTCATCCCTGCCCTGTGCAGAGTCCATCAGGGTCCCATTCCCTGGGCCAGCCTGAGGAGCAGGAGGGCAATTCCTGCCTGGAAAGCTCCCTGGAAGAGCAGCCCTGCAGCGTAACCCCAGCTGGGCTTACGCAATTCCTGCCTTTCCTCAAGTGCTCTGCTGTAATTTCATTGTCATGCTTCAGGTCAAGTCCTCTCCCAGAGCCTTGGGTTGGCCCAAGTGTTTGGAGTTTTCTCTGCAGGAGCCTTCCCACGCATGGAGTTATCTCATTTCTCCATCAGCTCCCAGCAGGGTTTGTTTTTCACATGTCCCATCTCTTATCTGTGGTTGTGTTTTCGGGCTGAAGTGTGATCCTGGGTGAGGTTGGGAATCACAGCAATACCATGAGCTGAAACATCTCTTTTTTTATTATTTTTTTTTTTCTTTTTTCTCCCCTTTTTAAATTGATTTTCCCAATAGAGCTGTGTTTCCTCCAGCTATAAGGGAAAGAGGCTGGGTGTGAGGAGTGTGGAAGGGAATTCTTCATTCAGGATGCCAGATGTGGGCAGGTTGAGCAATGCCTCTGAGCCCTGCTGCTCCCAGGCTTTTTGCAGCCTCAGATTTTATTTCTTTCTGCAGCCCCAGATTTCACTGCTCAGGAAAGCCCAGCCTGGATTTGTCAGTCTGCAGTGCAGACACCCCAGATCTGGCCTGCAGCACTCTGAAATTCCTGAATTCTGGGAGAAAGCCCAAAAGAACCACCTTGGATGGATGTGCTGGGGCAAATGATGAGCCCTGGAAGTTCCTGAATTTCTCCTCTGGGTGATCCTTGGTGCCCTGCCCACACTCAGGGGTGCAAAGCCTCTCTCCCTGCCTTGCCATCCATCCCCCAGGAGCTGCTGGAGACCAGGGCTGCCAGAAAGGGGCTGTGCCCACCTGGTTTTGCCAGAAACTCTTGTTATTTCTGAGTTTGGCTCTTCAGGTCTCTCAGAGATATCCTAAAAGATCCATTTTGCCCACCTGCTTTTGCCAGGAACTCTTTGTTATCCCTGGGATTGGCTATTCAAATCTCTTAGAGATATCCTAAAAGATCATTTCTAGAGAACAATCAGCCACACAGGGATTTGATTGGGGTTTTCCAGAGCCCCAGTGGGAAGGGTTTGGGTGACACAAACCTCATTTCTGTGCCCGGGGGGTTGCACCAGTGCTGAACCTGTTGGACCCGCTGGATTTGGGGTTTTTGGGGCGATTTCAGCCCTTGTGAGCACTGTGGGTGAAACCCTGCCAGGCACTGCAATTAAAGCCTTGAAACCTTAATTATCCTGCCTTTCCCAGCCCCTGCAGGCCTGGGAGGGCTCCACAAAGGAGGGAAGCACTGTCAGCAGTGGCAGCTCCAGCGTTTTCTCTTCGGGAAGTTGCAGCTTCCTTCCTCTCATTTAGAGCCCCTGAGTGCTGTGGGGTGAGCGTGGATGGACAGACAGACAGAGCCTGGCGTTCCCCTGGGAATGTGGGAAGATCTGGGCTTGCCTGGGACATCCCTGTGTCACCAGAGCCCTGTCCTGAGTCATTATCCGGAGTTATCCATCTCAGCTGCCTGATGGATGGGGGTTTTAGCCACACTTACAGCTTTATTTTTGCTTTTCCACTTGTTTTCCCCATGTGTAATGGGGGAAGTGAGCCTGGCAGTCTTCATGAGGAGCTCAGGAGTCAGGAAAACTTCCTTGGATAAAACACAATGAGTTCTTGGAGCCCTGGGCGTGGCAGGGTGACAGCAGCACCCTCTGAGTGTCCTCTGCCTCTGGGTATTTAACAGGTTACTCCAGATTCTCTGTTGGTAAATGCTTTACTTTTATTTTGTAGTTTTAATTATTTTTTCACAATTCCGTGTATACTCTGGTTTCCAGTCCATGGGTTTTATATTGATATCTGAGAGTCCTCTGCCTGTGGGGCTGAGGCTTGGGACATCTGGGTGTTAACCAGGTTACTCCAGATTCTCTTTTTGTTATTTTTTTACTTTTATTTTGTAGTTTTAAATTATTTTTTCACAATTCCATGTATATTCTGGTTTCCATTTAATTGGCTTTATGTTGTTAACTGGGAGACTTCTTCCCTTTGAGAGCCCATGATGGGAAATTCCTGTGGAGTGACTGGGGGGGATCTTTGTCCCTTTGAGCCATGCCAGGACAATGATGAGTGAAGGTTTGAGGATGATTCCTGTGGGGTCTTTGTCCCTTTGAGCCATGCCAGGACAATGATGAGTGAAGGTTTGAGGATGGTGACTGGGGTGGATCTTTGTCCCTTTGAGGATGAGCAGGACCAGAGCAGGGTTTGGCAGCCTCTCCTGCCCTGCTGCTTGGACCCTTCTGTGCTTCTCTTGGGCAAGGTGGAAGCTCCTGGTGAGTTTGTGCAGGAATTTTTCATCCCCCCTGTGCTCTGGCTGATTTTTCCTCCCTTTTCTTGCTTTCCCCCATTGCCCTGCTATGGGTGGTTGCTAAAATCCATGGTTGCTTTCCCTCAGGTGCTTTCCTAGGGATGAATGGTGCTTGTGAGGGGATGTGAGAAGGAGAAGCTGTGGAGAGGTCAGCCCTCATCAGTGTTTCAGGCTCATTAATCAGCCTCCCTAAGTGGAATTAGCCCAGCCCTGGAGCGCTCAGCAATGGGAATGGCTTTGAAAGGCAAAGGGAGGGGGAAATAATAGTGCTAAACTGTTTGAGAAATAATTTCATTCTCCACTTCTCAATAGATAAATCTGCTGTCCAACAACCTGAAATTTAATCTGTCCATTTGGAGTAATTGATGAGCTCTGACTTGAATCCAAATGCGTTGGGGAATTCTCTGCAGAGGGTTTGTGCTGCCTCTGCACCAGAGACAATGGGGCAAAGCTGGGGAGGAACAAAGCCAGCAGGAACAAAGCCATGGGAGGTCTGGGGGGGAATCCAAGCCCCTTACTGGAGGGCTTGGCAGTGCTGAGTTGATGGTTGGACTTGATCTTGGAGATCTTTTTTAACAAAAATGGTTGTGTTTCTCCATTAACAAAGCGGTTTTGGTGGGTGCATGTGTTGCCTTTAGGTCTGGGATGTGTTTCCAGCCCACCCCGAGCAGTTTTCTCTTCTCTGGTGAATTTGCATTGGAAATGGCTCCTGTCTTGTCAGTGCAGGTGCCACGGGTGCCCAGTCATTTGGGGAGTGCAGGGAGGGGCCTGAAGTGTGGGCTGTGAGGAAGAGTCACCCACACCCTCCCCAAGAGTCCTGTCCCACCCCCAGGCTGGAGTTTCCAATTGCAGAAACATCTGGGGTGGCTGGGCATGTCCCTGCTGGGATCCCAGTGCAAAGTGGAGTTACTCAAACACCAAATTACCCCTTTTTTGACCTCCCCTGAAGGCACCTCCAGTGCATTTCTGAGTTTGAGTGGCACAAAAACTCAGCAGCACAACCCTTTGTATGCCCTGTAATCATCTGAGGAGTCTCTAAACTCACTGAATTCAGTAAAAGAGAGAAAATCATGAAAACCTTCTATTAAACAGAGCGTCCCAGAAGCTGCTGAGGAGCTCCCAGTGTGTCCCAGGCCTTGGGGGTGTTGGCCACCCCAATGTGCAGGAGGGTGGCCAGGGGCTCCCAGGGGGAGTTCAGAGCAGTTTATTCACTTTATGACTCTGCAGAGTGGTTAAAAATAAGCAGAGCTCTTGTGAAACTGGCTGAGTGCAGGTGATGGGGCCCTTTGCTGCCTCTCTCTAGCGCTGCTTCTTACAACCCTGCAAGGCCTGGGGCAGAGCTGACCACGTTTTTCTCATCCATTATCTGCCTTCAGGGTGTTTTGTTTCACTAGATGAGTTTCTTGCTCTGTTTTTCACAATCCCATCCCTGTTCCAGTCCCTCTTCCCTCTCTGATGGGCTTTGCAGTGCCCAGGGTGTTCTCCCCCGTGAAGGATTTGTCCTGGGGCTGTCCCAGAGCCTGGAAATGTTGGTGGCCATGGAATTAATGGAATTCCCTGGAGCCATGGCTGGTGGCTCCCAAAGCTGTTTTGGATGCACAGGAGGGTGCCAGGATTAGGAAATTGTGATGTTGGTGCTCCCTTGTTCTCAGGGCCCTGCTCAGCTCCAGCCTCACTAAAATTAGATAAATGACAGCACTGATTTTGGGCCTGACAGGTGCTGAATGAGCCCCATGGAAAACATTGATTTCTTTTCTCTCCTGTGAAACGTTTGCTTGTCCAAAGGTGTGATTGACTGGTGAATAAAACGGCCTCAGCACAGCCCATGTTAAATGGGAGCTAATTTTAACCTGTGGCTCTTGAGTAACAGTCCTGAGCCAAGAATTCATCATCTTCCAACAGCAGCGACCTCAAAACGCCAGGAAAATCAAAAGCACAAGATGGCACTTTGCAGATTGGTCACAGAAAAAGGGCCAGGAGTGAATTGTGCTGGGTGTCCCCACCTGGACTTGTGGCCCTCCAGGAGCGAGGGTGAAACCCACCTGCAGCTGTCATCCCCAGTGGCGGCTGTTCCTGTGGGCAGTGTGGTGGCCTTGCTGCCAGCTCCTTAATTAACTGGTTAATTGAGTTTGTTGTGGATTCCACCAGGCCTTTTCCAGCAGCTCTTTGAATAGATGATGGGCTTTTTTGTCCATGTTTGTCCAGGGCCTGGCTGGTGGTGTGGTGGCTCTGTGCCGATGTCACCTGGAGCTGCCACCTTAGCAGGTGCCTCCTCCTCTTTTTATATCTTTACCAGCTGTGGTGAGGGGGTTTCCACCTCTGAATTGGATATGGAACATCACTTTTGGCCTTTGTTTCCTTCACTGACACAGGTTCTCAGAGCAGCTGTGGCTGCCCCGTCCCTGGCAGTGCCCAAGGCCAGGCTTGGAGCAAACTGGGATGGTAGAAAGTCCCTGCCCATGGCAAGAGGATGGAAATGGATAATCCTGAACATCCCAAGCCATTCTGTGATTGTGGTTTGGTGCTGCCCAGCCTGGGATGGATGATCAGGGGAGGGAGGGAATGCTGCAGAAGGGCAGGGCAGCTCTGCAGAGGAGGTTTGCATCTTGCTGTGTGTAATTGTGGCTGCACCCTGTGCCATTAACTTTCAAAATTGGAGGCTTAAAAGGATTTAAAATAAGCACACGCTGGAACTTTGGAATCAATGGGACTGCAGTGCAGCGAGCACAGGCAGCCTGGGGTGCAAATTCTTGCAGAGATAAAGTTGTGAAATAACCAGTGTCAGCAAGAGAGCCTGTAAAGCAATTCAAAAAAAAAAAAAAAAAGAGAGAGAGAAAACAACCAAAAACCTCCCAGTCTAGACACTTATATTTACTGCAGTGTTTATGTGAGATAGAGGAATGCCCCAGAAAACCAGATTTGTTTTCAATTCCTGCCTCTAGCACGTGCTTGTCTGATGAGAAGGCTCTGATGTGATGGGACTGTCCTGTGCCCCCCGTGCTGGGGGAGCTCTGCTGGAGGGGCAGAGGGGTAAAAGGTTATTTCTTGCTTTGTGTAGGTGCAGCAGCCTGCTGTTAATGAGGTGGTTTTGCTAATCCAGGCTGGAAACCCTCATGTCTAATCCCCAAAGCAGCACTAACGAACCACGTCTGTGGAGGTACCATGGCCCCAAAGACTGTGCTTTGATTCTTTTAATTAAAAGAAAATTAAGCTATTTTCCTTTGCTTTGAACCCTGGGTGAAGTTTGCAGGCGGTGTGTGTTTGATGGCAGCTCGGGGATTGTGCCATGTGACAAAAGCAGGAGGAATCCACCCAAAGGCAGCTTGGCTCCTCTGCCTGTTGATCACACGGGGGTGATTCACCCCCTTGATGGATGGATTTCCTCAGGATTCTAACGTGTTTGTTAGGTATCTTTGAGGAATTTGCTGGGAAAGTGAAGGCTTGCCTGAAGGTACAGCCATAAATTGAAGGTATTTTGCAGTGAGGATGTAAAAAGAAGGGAAGTTAATTGGCTGGCTCAGCAGATGAAGGATGTAGGTGATGCAGCTGGAAAAATGAAGCAGATTTTTATTTTTCTCTTCTTAAGCCCCCATGTTGCCGGGAGCAAGACCATTTGGAGTCCTCCGGCTTTGGAATCCCTGATAATTTTTGATAAACAAAAATTTTGTTTGCTGTAAAGACGGGATTTTTTAAAAGAGAAACTTGATGTTGCTCTGCCAGTCAACCTTGCTGGATAACCAAAGGTTTGGAAGGGATATTGTAGATCATCCAGACTGGGTAGGGACACCTTCCTCTATCCCAGGTTGTTCCAAGTCCCATCCAGCCTGGCCTGGGACACTTGCAGCACGTGAGCAGCCACAACTTCTCCCCACCCTCACAGGGAAGAATTCCCTCCCAATATCCATTTAATCCTGCCCTTTGCCAGTTTAGAGCCATTCCCCTTGTCCTGTTGCTGTAACACGTGTCCCTTCTGTAGGGAGCCAAATGGTACTGTGCTGGAAATGGTTAAATGTTCAACCCTGGGCTTCTGTGCAACATCAGCTGTAATTTACGTTTGCCTTCGACCTTGAAAGGGAAACGTCCTGGCTTGAGTTCTTGAGTTTTGCAGCCCTTCCACAGCATTACCTTGGGAAAAAGATGTTGTTTTTCAAAGGGGCCTTGTGTTCGTGGAGCGCAGCTGAGAACACAGGAGCCCTCACAGGGCACCAGAGTCTGACATCCTCAGAAACAACTGGGGATAATCCAAATAAACTCTTGCTGGCCTTGCAGGGCGAGCTTCTCACTCCCTGCTTGTAGGAGCAACAAGGGGTAGGATGGTGGAGATGGATGGAGATGAGAGATCTCTGAAGCCAGGGCTTGGAAATTGGGGTTTATTGCAAAGGGCCTGGGTGCAGGGCCCTGCTGGGAGCTGTCAGCCACAGCTCAGAGCAGCAAAGAGAGAAGAGAGGGGGAGAGGGTGAGAGAGTAAAAGCATAAGAGAGTAAAAAGGGCAAGAGAATAAACGGGGAAAGAGAGCAGAAGCGTAAGAGGGCAAAGGCGTAAAAGAGTAAAAGGGTTAAGAGAGTGAAGTTCCTGTTACAATACAATAAATCTTCTCTGCTGAATATTCTGATTCTCACTAAGAAATCTAGTACAATATATAAATCCTATAGCATTTCCATACAGCTTATAAGAATCATTACATTACCACACTGTGTTAAATTTTAAACCCTAAAAACTCCTCTTTGGAAACCCTAAAAACTCCTCTTTGGGCCCCTTCTGCCAAGCTAGTGGGGTCTGCTCTGACCCTTGGGCCTGTCTGCAAGCAGAGGGGATTGTTCCATCAACCTTCAGCCAACCACACCATTGTTTTCCCATCGTTCAGTAACTGAGGGATCTCAAAGTTTGCTTTCATTTCAGTCTCACTTAGAGTTTCTATATTCTCAAAATCTTTTGCCAGGCAATCATATTTATAAGGCTTTCCTGTTTCATCTTCCCCAATGCTTGCTTGTCTTGCATTTAACTCAGGAAATCTCAGCTGTAATTTGTGCCTGTCTTACTCTTTTCACCCTCTTTTCCTCCATTTTCTCCCCCAGTTTCTGTGTTTGAAGAACATCAGGACCTTCCTGAAGGTGTGCCACGACAAGTTTGGGTTAAGGAACAGCGACCTCTTTGATCCCTTTGACCTCTTTGATGTGCGGGATTTCGGGAAGGTAAGAGTTAATGCTGAGCTCCTGGGGAGGGATGGTTCTGCCACTGGGGCTCCCTGGGTTTGTGCTCCAGATTTGGGGTGAAAATACAAAGATTTTGTGGTTTTCTGAGCAGCCTCTGAGAATTGCGCACCAGTTCCCCCATGCTTGTGGTGTATTTAGGATTCTGCTGTGTTCTCAGTGTATTTAAGGGTTAAAACCCTAAATTTAGGGGTTAAAAACCTAAAACAAGTTGATTCTGCTGTGTCTTCAGTGAAGGGTGACCAAGCCATTGAGTTTTCTGCTTTAGATGAAAAACTCTCTGGGATCAGTCTCTAAAGGATGTGACCTGTGGTAGTGTTTTTCTCTCGAGGTCATCAAAGGTGGAATTTGCAAATGTGGAATTAACTCTGACATGGGAAGAGATGAGAATCTTGACTTCATGTTTCAGAAGGCTGATTTATTATTTTATGATATATATTACATTAAAAGAAAATTATATATTAAAACTACACTAAAGAATAGAAGAAGGATTGCATTAGAAGGCTTGAAAGGAATCGAAAGGAATGGAATGATAATAAAATCTTGCGACTGACCAGCGAGTCTGAGGTAGCTGGACTGTGATTGGCCATTAATTAAAAAGAACCACATGAGACCAATCAAAGATGAACCCTGTTGCATTCTACAGCAGCAGATAATTATTGTTTACATTTCATTTTTGAGGCTTCTCAGCTTCTTAGGAGGAAAATCGTAGCAAAAAGATTTTTCATAAAATACATCCCTAACAATGACCCCATGTGTTTTTGAGAAGAACCAAACCTTGCCTGGGGTCCACACCTCACTCAGTCCTTCCCCATCTGCTGCCAGAGATGCAGAGCAAAATAAACTTTGCTGAAATCACCCCTGATTTTTGTCTCATGGCCACTGAGTGTCTGTGGGGTTTCATGGCAGGGTAAAATGAGTGCCCTGAGCTTCTCAGAAATGTGTTGGCTCTAAGTGGTGGTTGGCACCAAATATCAAAGAAGGAAAACTCTGTCTTGGTTTTGACAAGTGGCTCTTGCTCTGATCCCCTGCCTTTGACACCAACTGCATCAGGGCTGATGGATGCAGGGCTCAGGGAAGCCATTACCCAGGACAATTGCTATATTCTTCAGCAGAAAAGGTGATAAAAGATTTATTAAAGCTCTGTATTGTTTTACCTGTTTCAAGCTGCCAGACATAAGCTGCTGGAAGGCATCTTCCCTTCTGATTATCCAAGGAGTAGATTTTCACTGCTGGTGGGGATATATTATTTGATATTTATTGCCTAATTTATTTCTGGACCATTATGTGGAATGTGCAATTGCAGTGCCTTGTTTTATGAGGTTTTTTTTTGATTTATGGAATACAAGAAGGCAGTTGTTGTTCTGGGAATATGAATGCACAGAAGGAACCTTTTGGGCTGGGGAAGGAACTGCTGCTAATTAAAATGCTGCTTTATCGTCACATTGTCTCTTGCTTTGTGCAGTTTCAAATTGCCTCTGATGCCTGGTGTTAAACACTGCTGGAACACATCAGCTGATGAGCGCAGTTTGCTTTTCCTTGTTCTGCTCTTCCCTCCCCCTGGTCATTTTTTGGGGGTGCATTCAGCTTTGTGACTTGGGGAGGTGATTTGCCACTCCCTCTTTGCTCAGGGCAATCTGTTTTTTTAGGAGGTTTGAGAAAGAAATGTGTCATAAACTTCCAAGAGATCCAAATGTGCTTTATTGCCTGCATCGTGCTTGTTTTCACGTTGTTCTCATCCTCAACCAACCATAGAAAATGTGGGAAGCACAAACTCTCTATACAAAAAACCTCATTTTTTCTTTTTTATCAGCTTGGTGGAGGTATCAGCTGTCCAGCTCTGCACCACCCTAAATCCCTCTGGAAGCCTGTCAAAACATTCCCATTGTCTCCAGCACCTTTCATTCCCACATTACCCTCAGATCTGTGTTCAACAGTGGCAAAGCAAATAAACAGGGAAAAATCTGCTGCTGACCAGAGCTCCCTTTCCGTTTTGAGTCACAGCAAAAGGAGCCTCTAATCCACCTCCCCACTGGCCAAACACAGACTTCACACACAAAAAATCCTTCCTGGAGCTATTCACTCCTGAGATCAATGGGTTTTTTTGGTTACAAGACAGTTACTCCGTGTAGGAGGCGTTTCTGGTGGGTCACGGTAACACAGTTTAATTGCAGATGGATTTTGGTGGAGTGGGGTTGGGTGTTTCCTTTCTGGATGCCACTGGGAGAATTATTCCTCTCCTCCACACACAAAAAGTCCTTCCTGGAGCTATTCACTGCTCAGATCAATGGGGTTTTTTTTGGTTACAAGACACTTACACCGTGTAGGAGGCGTTTCTGGTGGGTCAGAGTTACACAGAGTTTAATTGCAGATGGATTTTGGTGGGTGTTTCCTTTCTGGATGCCACTGGGAGAGAGTTATTCCTCTCCTCCAAACCAAAAAGGCCACTGGGACAGCAATTAGCAGCAGTTTTTGGGATTGCTGGAGTGTAATTACTGAGGAGGAAGGCGGGGACTTGGTGCCAACCTCTGCGTAAAGGGCTTTGAATCTTTGGGGTTTTTTAGTGTTAGAAAACCACTGGTGCTTTAAAGAGGCTGAAAAATCAGAGCCCTCAGTCCTGCCTTGCCCAGCTGTTGTTCTGAGAGAGGTTTCCATGTTTCCATCACTCCTTTTGGCTCCTGCAAGGAGGAGTTGCCGTGGGAGCAGTGGAGCCCCTTCCAGCTCTGCCTGTGGGCTTCCCAAACCCAGGTTTGCTCCTGGTTTTGCTTCTTCCTTGAGTTTTGAGCTTGAGGAGATGCTTTTTGCTGTCAGCAGGGTGAAATGGGGTCACGAACCACGTGGATTTCTCCAGCCAAAATCCCAGTGGAGCTGGAATCTCCAAGTTGGCTCTGTGGGATGCTGGGCAATGGATGCTCAGGCTCTGCCAGATGGGTGCACCCCATTCATTCCCTGCGATCTGCAGTGTCCCCCAGCTCCCCAGGGCAGCCCAAAGGCCCATTCCAGTTGCTCATGGCCAGTTGGAATTGCTGGCAGGCAGCTCTTTCCCCCCCATGTCCAGTTTTAAAGCAATCCTGCTGTGGTGTGGATGATAAAGAATAATCCTGTGTTTCATGGCAGAGGTTTGCAGAAGTGACCTGAGGTGCTGGTGCCTGTATTTCTACCCATGCCCCTTCAATATTAATTATATCTGAATATTTGATCCTTTTAAAGTGGTTCAGATCTCTCTATAAATCACCAGTGGCATCTGCAGAAGTGTTTTTTTCCATGGATGCAGGAGTAAAACCTCAGTTAATATTGCCTCATTCCTAACTAAGCCTGATTCTCCAGGCTTGCTGTTAGTACAGCCTGGCTCTTAAAAAAGAAATAAAATAAAAATCTGGTGCTCATGTAGTCTGTGTTGTTACACATTTAGTAGCAGTGATGGTATAAAATCAAACTCTTATTGGACTTGCTAATTTATTGGCAGCAACTGTAATGACATAAAATGTACATAAATATGGATTAAACTCTTTATTACTCTATTAGTCAGCGTGATGGTAGCCAGGTTCATTAAAAGGAGTTACTCATTTTAAATAACTTGCAGTAATGTACAATTTTTTTAAAAAAGAAATATATAGTTCAAATATTCATAAACCCGTGGAGCGTGCCATTTATTAGCCTCCAGCTCCTCTCTGCCCTCCTGACGTGGATTTAATCACCCTGAATTCCTTTTGAAGTTCTTGCTCTCTTTGAAAAAGGCTTTTTTTGGCAAGATAAGGGTCTTCCCTGCCCTGCCCCACAGATAGGAAACGCTAAAAATGAAAAGGGGAAGCGATTCACAGGGCAGCTGAAGGAGGAGGAGATGCTGGTACTGAAATTAAAGTTGTATTTTTCATTTTGCTTCTGGTCCAGAGGCTGGGGAGGGAGATCTGCACCCACCTCACATCTGGAGCAGGCTCTGGATCAGTTCTTCCTCTCGGGTGAACCCAGGGAGATTTTGGCTGGTGTGGG